>NC_092716.1:260765088-260955088 GCF_047496885.1 Scyliorhinus torazame
GGATCAATGACCAGGGGGCAGAGATTTAAGGTGAGGGGCAGGAGGTTTAGAGGGGATGTGAGAAAGAAAGTTTTTACCCAGAGGGGGGTGGGAGTCTGGAACTTGCTGCCTGAAAGGGTGGTGGAGGCAGAGACCCTCAGAACATTTAAGAAGTATTTAGATGTTTACTTGCAATGCCAGGGCAGACAAGGCTATGGACCAAGTGCTGGATAATGGGATTAGAATAGTCAGGTGGTTGTTTCTGACTAGCACACACACGATGGGTCGATGGGCACTTTCTGTGCTGTATGACTCTCTGACTCCGATGCTTTTTAAGATCTCAGATGTCCAAAGCATTGTTTACTGAGCAAATGAAATGCAGTCACTGTTGTAACAGAGGAAACGTGACAGCCAATGTGTGCACAGCAAGATCCCAAACATAGTGAGCAAGTAGAGCACGGTCATCTGAAAATCAGTGTCTCCAAGACCGAGCCTATGTTTCAGCCAGCTTGCGATGCACCACCGGACGTAATCGTTGCTGGCAGCAGTCTCAAAGTTGTAGAAAAATTCTCTTAATTCGAAATGTGCTCTCCAGGGATGCCATTTTTGATGAAGTTATCTGTGGACACTTCAGAAAGCAAGTTCTGCCAATAGCCAATACCGAGATTGTGTCTGGAGGCAGCGTGGCATTAAACTGAAAACTAAAATCAATCCAACAGCCCAGGGCAATGGTCTTGCTTGGGACCTGCGTTTGCATCCCACCATGGAAGATGGTGAATTAAATTTTTTTAAACTCTGGGATTTAAAAAAGTCTAATGATGACCATGAAACCATTGTCGATTATCACAAAACCCCATCTGGTTCACAAAAGTCCTTTCGGGAAGGAAATCAGCCATCCGTACCAGCCTCGCCGAACAGGCGCCGGAATGTGGCGACTAGGGGCTTTTCACAGTAACTTCATTGAAGCCTACTTGTGACAATAAGCGATTTTCATTTCATTTCATCCTTAACCAGTCTGGTTTACACGTGACTCCAAACCCACAGCAATGTGGTTGATGCTTAAATGCCCCTCATTTTGTGACGATTAGGGGTGGGTATAAATATTGGCCTAGCCAGCTGCAGCCACTTCCCATGAATGATTTTTTAAAAAAATACTGGGCAGAAAAGATCTGGAACAATTTCACCAAGGAAGCCAAGGTCAATAGAACATATAGAACATAGAACATAGAACAATACAGCGCAGTACAGGCCCTTCGGCCCACGATGTTGCACCGAAACAAAAGCCATCCAACCTACACTATGCCATTATCATCCATATGTTTATCCAATAAACTTTTAAATGCCCTCAATGTTGGCGAGTTCACTACAGTAGCAGGTAGGGCATTCCACGGCCTCACTACTCTTTGCGTAAAGAACCTACCTCTGACCTCTGTCCTATATCTATTACCCCTCAGTTTAAAGTTATGTCCCCTCGTGCCAGCCATATCCATCCGCGGGAGAAGGCTCTCACTGTCCACCCTATCCAACCCCCTGATCATTTTGTATGCCTCTATTAAGTCTCCTCTTAACCTTCTTCTCTCCAACGAAAACAACCTCAAGTCCATCAGCCTTTCCTCGTAAGATTTTCCCTCCATACCAGGCAACATCCTGGTAAATCTCCTCTGCACCCGCTCCAAAGCCTCCACGTCCTTCCTATAATGCGGTGACCAGAACTGTACGCAATACTCCAAATGCGGCCGTACCAGAGTTCTGTACAGCTGCAACATGACCTCCCGACTCCGGAACTCAATCCCTCTACCAATAAAGGCCAACACTCCATAGGCCTTCTTCACAACCCTATCAACCTGGGTGGCAACTTTCAGGGATCTATGTACATGGACACCTAGATCCCTCTGCTCATCCACACTTTCAAGAACTTTACCATTAGCCAAATATTCCGCATTCCTGTTATTCCTTCCAAAGTGAATCACCTCACACTTCTCTACATTAAACTCCATTTGCCACCTCTCGGCCCAGCTCTGCAGCTTATCTATATCCCTCTGTAATCTGCTACATCCTTCCACACTATCGACAACACCACCGACTTCAGTATCGTCTGCAAATTTACTCACCCACCCTTCTGCGCCTTCCTCTAGGTCATTGATAATGATGAGCAGGCGGAGCAGGTTCAAAGGGCCGAAAGGCCTGCTCCTATTTCCTATGAGAATTCAATGGCAGGGCAAAATCTCAAACAACGAGGTCCTTCATGGCATGCTCACGCTCCAGAATATTGATTGTGGGTGGACAGGGATAACTACAGAAGCCCCAAGCAGGTATTCTATAGGCTATTGTTTGAAATAACATCAAGATGGTCAGTGTAAATGATATAGGGACGCCCTTAGAAAGAGTCTCACAGATTTCTACAGCCAACCAATCTTGGGAAACCAATGCAGCTCCTCACCCGTGTGGAGCCAACACTGAAATTTGATTCAGAATGTTTCAGAATGCCAAACTTGCAACATCTAATGTGCCCAGAGGTGGCGCAGCAGCAGGAGTTCCCAGAAACCCCAACAATGACAATATGAGTTCTCAGTTCTGTGACCAATTCTGCATCAGACTCTTATGAGGGGACCTGCAGAAGAAGAGGAAATCACAGCTTTGATGTTCTTGCTCAACGAGGAGTCTACCATTGAGAGGGAATCTTTTGCATCCACTTGAGAAGGTTGATATAGCCTTGGTTTAAAATCTCAGCTGGAAAACAGCACCTCTGACAGTGCAGCACTCGCTGAGTAATTCATTTAACTGTCAGCATAGATTTTTTTTTCAGGTCTCTGAAGTTGGATTTGATCCTTTGATCTACTCAAAGCCACCAAAGCAAATTGTATTGGGACAGATCTAACTTATATTGATACCAGTTTAAAATCAGCACCTTCATACCTCGCTGTTGGAACTGTTGCCAAAAGTGCAGCATAACAGAATTAATTGTGGCAAGTTGAATACATTTTCACAAAGGTGCTTAATTTAAGTAGCGAGTGAAAGCTGCTCTACAACTAACTGTAGAACATGTTTCAGCTGTAGAACAGGTTTGCATCTGCAACGTGCTGCATCACCTGGGTTTCTGACAATAGCCAGGCTGTTGTGGGATAGCACTCAGAGAGGAATTATTCTCCACATGAGAGGGAGAGACAAAACATAAGGGAAAGAAGCAACTACTGATAATTAGCCTAAACACGGGTTTCCTATGAAAGCAGCACTGATAATAGTTAATAATAATGATCATTTATTGTCACAAGTAGGCATCAATTAAGTTACTGTGAAAAGCCCCTAGTTGCTGTAGCGCACAATGACTTACACAAGTCGAGAAGTGATGGAGTCTATCGAGGCTTTATTAAGCAAGACTTGTTCCCCAGCAGCTCAGTTACAGAATGTGGCTGCGGGGAGAACTCGAGCTCTTATACTCTGCCTTCAGGGCGGAGCCAGAAGTCGGCAGATCCAACCAGGACCCGGGACCTGTCAGCCAATAGCCTCTCGGCTTCACAGGTACCATATTACCCCTAATACATACCACCACAGTTGCGACATTCCATCCCCTGTTCAGGGAGGCTGTTACGGGAATTGAACCCGCACTGCTGGCCTTGTTCTGTATTACAAGCCAGTTGTTTAGCCCACTGTGCTAAACCAACCCCTAATGTTAGCCAAGAGCAGCTCATCCACCCCTTCTCCAGTGTTTTAGCCACATTGAATGAGAGGAATATAGAAATAAATAACTTGCATTTAGATTGTGCCTTTCTGAACCTCAGGACATCTCAAAGAACCTTTTGGCCAATAAAGTACTGCCAAAGTTTGGCCACTGTTGTAACATAGTCAATGCAACAGCAAATTTGCATACGGCAAAGTGCCACTAACAACAATTAGACAATGGGCAGGTCATTTGTTTTGGGGGTTTTAATTGAGGGACGAATGTTGGCCAAATAGCTTTATGAGCTATTTTACAAACACTTGAAAGAGCAGATGGGACCTTTGTTGAACATCTCATTCAAAAGGCATTAGCTCTGGGATTGGAGCACACCCTCAGCCCTGAAATGTCAGCTGAGAATACAGGAGTAGGGTGGCACGGTGGCACAGTGGATAGCACTGCTACCTACGCCACCGAGGACCCGGGTTCAATCCCGGCCCCGGGTCACTGTCCGTGTGGATTTTGCATATTCTCCCTGTGTTTGTGTGGGTTTTGCCCCCACAACCCAAAGATGTGCAGGCTAGGTGGATTGGCCACACTAAATTGCCCCTTAATTGGAAAAATAGAATTGGGCAATCTAAATTTAAATAAAAGAGAATGCAGGAGTATCTGGAGCAGGATTTAAACCCCTAGTTTACAGATGTGCAATATCAATAATCCAAGGTTGACAATGAATATCAGTAGTTTTGACCAGATCTATCTATTTAATGTAAATATTACTTACTAAATTTGACTTCACAAATGATTTTTAAAAAGTAACTCCTGTAATTCTGAAAGTCCAATAAATAAACTGTATCAAGTATTAAAAATTGAATCTGAGTTTAGAAATGCAGCAATAACTATATGTTATAGAGTTATTGGTTTAGGGGCTGGTTTAGCACACTGGGCTAAATAGCTGGCTTTGAAAGCAAACCAAGGCAGGCCAGCAGCGCGGTTGAATTCCCGTACCAGCCTCCCCGAACAGGCGCCGGAATGTGGCGACTAGGGGCTTTTCACAGGAACTTCATTTGAAGCCTACTTGTGACAATAAGCGATTTTCATTCATTTCATGTTAGTCGTTCCTTAAAACATATGTGAGAACGAAAAATATATAATTTTTTCAAAGACAACAACATATTTGTTTATCCGTCATTCTAAAAGAAGACAGTCAGAATCTTCAGCAGTCAGTTTTTAGACTGATGAGACCAGTCTTTGCTGGGAATCCCGCATTCACCAAGCTGGGGATCTTGATTTCATAGATGTGACGTTCTCAGCTAACATTTGCCTTTAAAACAAGCAGTGCGGCAGGCTTCATAGTAGAAGATGCCACCATGGATGTGTTTTTTCCCCCCATGCTTTCTGATCTTCAGCACGTTATTCCATACACAGGAACATCTGCTTTACAAGATGTTTCTGATCTGTTGCAGCGTAGCTTTCCAGCAATTTTCCAATTTTTTCGCTGACGATGAAATCATTTCACAGTTTATAATGTGCTGTAAAAGATCCTGCTAGGAATTCAGTCATCAGACATTTGCAGCACATGATCTGGCCACCATAACCTTGCTTTCAAGTGATCAGAGCATCTATCCTTGGAATGCAAGCATATTTTAAGAACTTCTGATTCAATCTTCTGCCATCTGATCAACATTAGGCATCTCCGGCAACTTAGGCGGAAGCGATTTAGTTTCTTTATGTGGTGTGCATGCATTGCCCAAGTTTCACAGGCAGGGTTGACAGAACAGTAGCACTATAGAAATTGAACTTAGTCTGCAAACCCATTCCTCTCTTGTCACGGAGCGTGCCAAAAGCTAAGCTGGCTTTGGTGGCAACCTGCCTGTAGTAAGACATGACGATCAGCGTTAAAGAGATGGTAGCGTTAAAGAGATGGTAGCCTTCGAACTAGCCCCGAACAAGGGAAGCACATCATTCTCAGTGATATCAATAATATCTAAAGTTCTCTACTTCTCTTGCCGCCTCCAAGCCCCTGCCCAAGCCCCCCCCCCCCCCCACCTCCCCCCCCCCCCCCCCCCCCCCCCCCCCCCCCACTCCCCCAACCACTCCCAATTTTCTCTCTGCTTCCTCAAAAGTGCAGAACTCATGCCAGGATATAATTACACAGGCATCACCAGTGTTTGGTGACCATTTTGCCCACGTCACATCCAGGCAATGAGTGAAAGCAAACTATCTGACACTGGAAGGCATCGCAATAGACCTCACTCTTGACTGAATTTTCCATTGCGTTTCCCTCCGATGCTAAGGACAATTGTGTGCTCCAACTGTTGCCAAGCTGAGATCAGCTGACATTGCACTGACCAGGAGTCAACGCTGGAATCTGATGGTCTGTATGGCTTTAGTAAAACTTTACCTTTTACATCCCAAAGTCATCAGGAAAGTTCTGGTGTCTAAATTGGCACAGAGGGTAAGCAGAGCCAGGGAGAAAATCTCACCAATTGTAATCCTTTGCGTCTGAGAATCAGAGTTGTTTATGGGCAACACGGTAGCACAGTGGGTAGCACTGCGCTTCACAGCTCCAGGGTCCCAGGTTCAATTCCTGACTTGGGTCACTGTCTGTGTGGAGTCTGCGTTTTCTCCCCGTGTCTGCGTGGGTTTCTTCCAGGTGCTCCGGTTTCCACCCACAGTCCAAAGATGCGCAAGTTAGGTGGATTGGCCATGATAAATTGCCCTCAGTGTCCAAAAAAGGTGGGCTGGGGTTACGGGGATAGGGTGGGATGCTCTTTCCAGAGGCCGGTGCAGACTCGATGGGCCAAATGGTCTCCTTCTGCGCTGTAAATTCTATGATTCTCTGATCACAAGCCTCCCCTCTGAAAGTCTGAAGCCACAATCTCTCCATACAGCTACACTGGACTGCGGACACAATCAATAACACTCCAACCTCATCAGAATATTTTTGAAAAGAGGCAAAATTTTAAACAGTCGCTGATGCTTTGAGGCATGCAATATAGAAGAATAAGACCAGCTGATGTGACGTGAATCCCAAAATAGTCCTAATTGACCTGGAAACGTCATCACAACAAACGCTGAGTCTGTATCCGCAAACTGCCTACAGAATTACAGTTTCAAAGACCATGAAATCTGGAAAATCTAGTATTCCGGTCACCACTTTAGCTTTTTAACGTGAGCAGATCATGGCTAATCAGCAGATCGATCAGCTTGGGACAGATTCAACTGGGTAGCGCACTGTCTAGAGATATCCACATCAATAGAGATGCATCTGACAGAACAAGGAGAGCAAGTGCTGTCTTCAGAATAATTATAAAATCTGCTCTCATTTTTTAAAATAGTGATTTTTCCTGTTACTGAGATCTGTTATAATTAATGTTCTCCCCCCACCCCACCACCCCCTCCCCATCAGATATACCCAGCTTCCACTTATTTGCGAAATCTGGTTTGTGCCATCCAATTCTAACACAATATTAAATTAATGTCAAATCCTCAGGCTGACATCCCATTCAAACCACTAACTGCACCTTGTAACAGTTCTGACAGGAAAGAATGAAGAATTGTAGTTTACCACACATCCTTCCTGCTTCATTCTGCAAAGGAGGAGGGGGAAGGAAGGAATGGTGTCTTTGGAAACTAAGCCATATGGGACACAGTACATTATATTGTTTTATTACTCCCACTGGAGTTAATTTGTGCCTCCACTGGACCGCCCCATTCTGTCAGCCCGCCATAAGGCTGACTGGTGACACCTCTCTCGATAAGCAGTAATTATTTAAAGGGGAAATGGAATGAATTTGAGATTCCTGCAGCCAGCCAGCAACCTATTCACAGTCTCACAAACAACAGGACAAATGTGAGTCTACTACAACTTTCATAACCAAGCTATTATTGGGCAGTTTGAAAGATGTGCCCTTCGTAATAGAGCTTTTTCATGCGAACCTCATGGGCGGGATTCTCCGTCGGCCGACGTGGAAATCGGGAAATGCGATTGGGCGGAGAATCGGTCCCGACGCCAAAATCGCGGCGGGTGGCGATTTCACGCCAAATCGCAATTCTCCGTCGCCTCGACAGTGGCGATGATGTGTTACTGAACAGCTGTAAACGCCGCTGGCATATCATGAGCGGGCCGGTATACTCCGGGACCTCCGCAAGTCTCCGCCTCTGATGGGTCAGGTTGCAGATACTGCCGTTCACTTGTGCTTTTAAAAATCGTGAAACCGGCATTGTGGCTGAAGAGGGAGCGAGGTGGAGGGTGTACGGAGAGTGTCCAACATCACCATAGTTTGCTGACAGTTGTGCCGGGGCCGTGGGTGTAGTGGGGGGTGGCCAGGAGGTGGGCTGTGTGGTCGGGGTGGACAGGCATGTAGCACCATTGCCACAGCCGGCAAGGCAGCCATGCAGCTGTGCACGCCGCTGACTGCCCACTGGGAACTTACGGCCACAAATCATATGGGTGTCCCGTCCCGTCACCCCAGGCCACCCCCATAGGTGCCCTCTGGCCCAGCCGACCCAGCAACGGGGTGAGCGCACACCAATGCAACCAGTGCCATCTTCTGGGCTGGGATGAGTGTGTGTGGGGAGTGTAATGTGTATGTGCGGCTGCCACGTGTCAGCCTCCTGAGTGTCAATATGGACCAGGCGAATCCTGCACTGTTGCTGATTGGAAGCGATTGTGTTCCATGTGATGCCGGTGCTAGTCCCTCCACAGTCACTGAATCAGTCCAGGTGCGGCTCCAGCTTTGCTGTGGTGAAAGTCCATGAATCCTGCCCCGGCGTCTCAGGAAGGGAGAAAATTGCCGCGCATCTTTTGAAGGCATCTAAGTTCGTCTTTGTTGTTAAACTTTGCGCCGGATTCACATTTCCGCCTTCATCCGACTATTTTTGGGCACCATGGATGAGGTATGCAGGTGTTTCAGATTGATGGGGACATCTAGCAAAGCAATGGGCGGAAGATTCAGTCAAGATTGAGGTCTGTTGCGATGCTTTTCAGTGTCGAATAGCCCACGGTCGCTCACGGCCCGGGGTGTTCGGGTTGCCAACTTCTGATTGCATTGCGAGTGGGTGAACTTATTCACTCGCCCACTTTATCACCCCCCCACCCCAGCTCAGCCCACTGCCCCCTCCGCCATCCCCTCCCCCAGATTCTGTCTTCTTGACATTTCTTTTCCATTCTCGGTTTCTCCTTCCGCTTCTCCTTTGCAACAACCACCTCGGGGTCTGTGAAATGTTTCATTCCAGCTTCCAACACCAGTTGTGTTCGATCTCCCAAGAGTAGAAGAAAAGAAATAAAACAGCATTGTGTTAAATTTTAAAAGCCTCTGTTTGGAGTTGGAGTTACTCTCGGACCTGAACACCCAGCAGCAAGAAAGTCCCAGCTCCAAGTTGGGTCTACGTCACCACTTGCGGTCCTCGTGCCCGACAGGTTAACGAGTCAAACATTCTTCACACAATCTAAATGCAACTTCACAAAGCAGAAATCTGCTCAATCAGCAATTTCACCGATTACGTTGTCTGGAAAGTGAGCTTTTTGGTCCTTTTTAATCTTTTAATATAATTTTTATCATGGTCACAAGTAGGCTTACATTAACACTGCAATGAAGTTACTGTGAAAATCCCCTAGTCGCCACATTCCGGCGCCTGTTCGGGTACACAGAGGGAGAATTCAGAATGTCCAATTCACCTAACAGCACGTCTTTCGGGACTTGTGGGAGGAAACCGGAGCACCCGGAGGAAACCCACGCAGACACGGGGAGAACGTGCAGACTCCGCACAGACAGTGACCCCAGCCGGGAATTGAACCCGGGTCCCTGGTGCTGTGAAGCAACAGTGCTAACCACTGTGCTACCGTGCCACCTCCAACAACAGCGACGCCAACATTTTTGTGAGTTCAATACATGTGAGCGGTCACGTTAGTTATATTGCTCTCATCATGCGGCCTGTAGGAATCAGCGGGCTTCATGAATGCACTGTGCTCAGGAACTATGAATTACAGAATGGAATCACAGAGTGTCACGGTCGCACAGTGGTTAGCACTGCTGTCTCACAGCACCAGGGACCCGGGTCACATTCCCAGCTTGGGTGACTGCCTGTGTGGAGTCTGCAAGCTCTCCCCGTGTGTGCGTGGGTTTCCTCCGGGTGCTCCGGTTTCCTCCCACAGTCCAAAGATGCACAGCTCAGGTGGATTAGCCATGCTAAATTGTCCTTAGTGTCCAAAAGGTTAGGTGTGGTTACAAGGATAGGGCGGTGGTGTGGGTCACGGAATGGTTCTCTTTAAAGGGGTCGGTGCAGACTCAATGGGCTGAATGGCCTGCTTTTGCACTGTGGGTAGGGATTATATGATCCTTTTGAAAACTCCTGGATTGCTTTTAATGGTTGCCAGGAGATTGAGGGCAGCTCCAGCATTCACCCGGCCATTCCCTGGGGGCAGGGGAGCGGAGACTTTGCAATCCTGCATGGAAAATGTGGTCACTGCATATTACTGGTGGCAGAATAATTACAATAATATCTGGGCGCGAGTAGACACTTCTGAGTGAGCAGAGAGTAAACTGAGAGTGGTGCTGGTGTTGGCGTGAGAAGTCTAGAGATTATTATTATTATTGGTGGTCAATCTTGACTGATAATGGCGTCTGATACTATGGCTGGAAAGGTGGCCTCAAAGGGCCAGGAGGAAATGTTCTGAATGATCTACACCAGGCGGGCAGGAAACGATGACAGGTGGTATGAACCTTCCAGCGGAAAGGTGGAATTGCGAAGGTTGGTGCTGACAGGCCCTGACATAAAGGAAAGCTCCATCCCACTCCTGGGGAAGCCAATGGAAATGGCCTCAATAACCTTGGTGGTCTCCCACAGGTTGGGGGCTATGCTGAGACCAATAAAACGACAGTAATGTGACCGATAGTAAACCAGTTCATTGGTTTTGAGTGGGCACCTTCCTTCAGGTGGTTGGATTCCTCCATTCCCACCGTCCAAAATATCTTGTGGTGGTGGTGGCAAGATGTCAGCCTTCCATGTCAGTCTTTAGGGCAGCACGGTAGCACAAGTGGATAGCACTGTGGCTTCAAAGTGCAAGGGTCCCAGGTTCGATTCCCCGCTGGGTCACTGTCTGCGCGGAGTCTGCACGATCTCCCCGTGTCTGCGTGGGTTTCCTCCGGGTGCTCCGGTTTCGTCCCACAGTCCAAAGACATGCAGGTTAGGTGGATTGGCCATGATAAATTGCCCTTAGTAACCAAAAAGGTTAGGAGGGGTTATTGGATTACAGGGATAGGATGGAAGTGAGGGCTTAAGTGGGTCAGTGCAGACTCGATGGGCTGAATGGCCTCCTTCTGCACTGTATGTTCTTCCCTTTTGTCAACTTTTCCAGCTCGCCGTCCTTTTCCAGAAAGCTGATAAAACAGGTCATGCAGACGTACACATATATGTGTGATGCACTGCAGCGAGAATTAGCAATCTTCGCCCACCCTCAGCTTCCCTCGTCCTGGATTATTAAGGGCAAGCGTTGTGTTCCATTTATGCTTTTTCTGGAAAAAACAAGGCAGCAAAAGCTGGATCTCAGATCTTCTAATCTATATCCTTTCGGACCGCAACAACCTTTAGAGCAGTTCCCTATGTATATTTTAATTAACTGCCAGTTAACATCTTAACGGTATACATTGTGACACGATGTATCATACAATTCATACAATTCAGGCGTTGGAAGCAATTCTTAAAATCATAGAATCATACAATCCCTACAGTGCAGAAGGAGGCCATTCAGCCAACCGGGTCTGCACCGACCCTCGGAAAGAGTACCCTACCTCGGCCCATATCTCCACCCCATTCCCGTAACCCAGTAACGCCACTGAACCTTTTTGGACACTAAGGGGCGACTTATCATGGCCAATCTTTAACCGGCACATCTTTGGACTGTGGGAGGAAATTGGAGCACCCGGAGGAAACCCACGCAGACACGGGGAGAAAGTGCAAACTGCACACAGACAGTCACCCGAGGCCGGAATTGAACCCGGGTCCCTGGCGCTGTGAGGCAGCAGTGCTAACCACAAAATGTAAGAAATCTTTTCAGATGTCACCAATAATCTGTTTTGCAATATACAAAGTTATATATTTACAAAGATTTTTAAACTGAATTTTAAAAAAAGTAAGCTGGACTGATGTATTTTATGGTGTCCACCTGTGTTCCTCTTAGAATGTTAATTATTGTAAAATATGTCTTTCTGCTGTTTGAATTTTGCCACGTCCCTGAAATCATTTTGTGTTGGATAGTGCTTGTCTATATTTCAGTTCAGTGCAACGCTTATGTGAGCAGATTGTAATCAATTAGTCCCTTCAGAGTTTTGACGGGGGTTTACACACAGTCGATTTGGAACCTTCCTTTGCAGCGAACCGTTGTTTTATGCCTTGGCTAAATGCAAAGGTTAAAAATTCTTACCATGATTAGTGAGCCATGACAAGACGTAAAGGCTAATGATCATCAACTCAAGACATTGGTCCACCAGTGATACAAGAAACAAATTAAAAGAGAGGAAAGAGAACATAGCATAACTAACTTGCCAAACAATAAAGAGATAGAGATAGCCTTGAAAGACAGAGACATGAGGTGCAGTCCTCCAGGCCAATGGTTCACGTTGTTCTATTTATCACTTTTCTCATCTTACCTCACTCATGTTCCATTTATCATTGGCTTTCTATATCCATGTGCTGCGCAGAAACTCCACACACACCTCTTAAGTGTTGCTGACATGCAAATGGTTAAAGTAAAGGTAATAATTAACTGGTAAAGATGACATTTGGTCTTTAATAATCTTTTAGAAAGTTCCACTTTCCGGCTCTGTTGGAGCTATGTGCTTCTCAGTCTTATGCTTGCTGTTTACTGAATTCAAATCTGATGATGTGTGGGAAAACCTGAGAGTTTCCACAACTCAAGAAAGGCTTCACAGGAACCTTTCAATGACATCATTACATTTTTCTCTGTTAACTGTTTCCTGCTGCGCGTTGAGGGTTTATCACCTAATTGCTGCAAGATTTATTTTTCACTCTGTTCCAAAATTGACAGTGCCGAGATTAGACCTAAATTTAAGTTCACCGAATAATTCACTCTTTTTTCCCAATTTCCAATTTTATTTTCGCCACCATTCCCTGAAGCCTGCATTTGAGTTCCATAGATAGTCAGAAAGCAGACTGCTGTTCTTCACGGCAAACAGGGTGACTTTTGGGTGACTATTTGACGATGAGACCACCACAGTTGAGGACAGCCTTTCCTTCAGACCATAAGAATTTCACAGCAGTGGGTAGTGATCAAGGCTGGGAGCTCAAACTGCTTTATTCGCTATCAGAATCTAAAGACATTCGGAAGTAAAACAGAATAATGTCAGAAATATTTAGCGGTCAGGAAGCTTTAGTGGAGAGAGAAACAAAGTTAACAGGACAGAGGTTCCCCGGTGACACTCACTGATGGGTTCGGGGGGCAGTGTGGAAGGCAACATATTGGTGGGGGGGTGACGGCTGAGGGGTGGGTTGGAAGGGGTAATGTGGAGGGTGGGGCTGAAGTGCAACTTGGGGTCACCTTTAAGCCTGCTGGAATTGGATGGGGAAGGGAATATTCATCTTGCTAACATGTCTTCCATTTCCCCCCCTGCAGAGAATGAATTTCGGAGTACAGCCAGGAATGCTCGCTATCTACCTGGCCGCGGTTATCCTAGCAGATGCACGGAGGCGGCTGGCGCAGGCGGTGCTCAGGGAGGATCGTGCACAACAGGAGCCGGCCCCAGAAGCCAGCCAATGAGTCTGGAGAGCGGGCCGTCTAACAGGCCGAGGGGGAGGTGCGAGGGAGGAGCTGCATCTCGCCACGTTTATACCATCGCCGCCCATCCTTCCAGGACCTGCCAGACCGACCCTGGCACCAAAGACTTTGGCTAACCTGGGACACAGGGTAACATCTGCGCCAGCTGATGCTGCATTTGGAACCATGGGGGTACGGAGGAGCACACCCAGTCCTAGTGGCCGTCAAGGTGACGGTCGCCTGCACCTTTTTGCCTCGGGTTCTTCCCAGCCGCCAAGCGGCGGCCTCTCTGGGATATTTCGGACATCGGCACAAGGGTGATTCTGCGCCATTTCAGATCCCCTTTGTGCCCGGGCAGCGGATTACATAAACTTCAGTTTTGACCAAGGTCACCAGGATGCCCGGGCAGTGGAATTCACCCTCATTGCTGTCACGCCCCATAGATGGGACATATGCTCTCATATGAGCACCGGCTCATGAGGGGGTGCCCTTCATCAACAGAAAGGGCTTCCTCACACTGTGTGTGACCACGCCTGCGCCCGATACCCATCAAGCGGGGCATCGGCATCCTGAAGATGCCTGGACCGCTCTGATGGGGCTCTTCATTCCAGCTCGAGGAGGGTCTCGCACATTATGTTGACCTGCTGCAGCCTGCGCAACATCACACAGTGGAGGGGGGACATGCTGAAGGAGGAGGAGGAAGAATGCCGCGCCGTGCTCCATAGCGGACTCGGACCACGGAGCCAGACGGAAGACATCCAGCCCATTAACTTTGTTTCTCTCGCCACATTTGCTGTCTGACATGCTGAGTATTCCCAGCATTTTCTGCTTCTATTTCAGCTATCGAGTATCCACAGAATTTTGCTTTTGTATTTCTATTGCTGTGTTTTGCTTAGAACTGAGCGCACCATTGTCCCGTTGGATGAGTAGCAATTCCATCATTCAAACTATTGATGCACAATTGTTCAATGAGGAAATAATGTGTTGCTGTTGCACAGATACCACTTACCAGTTCTATGTAGTACATTGTGTATCTCTTTCTTTATAAAGAAGATGAATAAACAAAATAACTCAATAATCAATTTTGAAAACTATCCCATTTCACATTTAATAAAAGGCGTTTATCGTTCATTCTGAACTGTAGTATGTATGGGCTCTTTCATACCTTTTGAAAATGTCTCTGTATAGCAACATACATCAATATAAATTATGCCAAATATACAACACATCTTAGGACATTTAACCATTCTAATAATGATCTTTATTGTCACAAGTAGGCTTACATTAACACTGCAATGAAGTTACTGTGAAAGTTCCCTCTTTCCGGCACCTGTTCGGGAACACAGAGGGAGAATTCAGAATGTCCAATTCACCTAACAGCACATCTTTTGGGACTTGTGGGCGGAAACCGGAGCACCCGGAGGAAACTCACGCAGACACGGAGAGAACGTGCAGACTCCGCAGTGACCCAAGCCAGGAATCGAACCTGGGGCCCTGACAAGCAACAATGCTAACCACTGTGCTGCAGTGCTGCCCACTGCTAATCATAGAATTCCTGCAGTGCAGAAGGAGGCCATTTGGCCGATCGAGTCGGCACTGACCCACCAAAAGAGCACACTTCCTAGGCCCTCTCTCCCATCCTACTCGCACCTAACCGTTGAACATTAAAAGGCAATTTAGAATGGCCAATCCACCTGACCTCCACATCTTTAGACCGTGGGAGGAAACCGGAGCACCCGGAGGAAACCCATGCAGAATAGGGAAAAAGTGCAAACTCCACACAGACAGTGACCCAAGGTCAGAACCGAACCCGGGTCCCTGGTGCAGTGAGGCAGCAGTGCTAGCCACTGTGCCCCTGTGCAGTGCCGGTCACCACCAAAAGCAGCTTATTTTAATGTGATGTAAAGTTATTCAGAATTTATTTTAATATTAACCCAAGAATGTAAAAGTAAACATGAAAAAGAGATTTCAAATTGAAAACAAATGGTTTAATTTTAATTAAAAACTTTGGTTTCTCTCACCCTGTGTTACTTCTTTGTCATTTTTTTCTTTGTCCCCATTAATTCTCACTTATTTTATTTTTCCTTTTATTTCCTCTGAAACTGATAAAGGATATTCTAAGAAAATCAGTTCCATATTTTGTTTCAAGATGTGATTTTTAAAAAATTCTCATCCTTTATAGCATGATTCCCAGATCGCATCATTCATCTTATTGAAAATCATGGTTTCTATCTTGTGAAGAAATTTGCTCCAAATGCCTTCAATTGTCAAGGTCCCTATGCTATGGAATCCCCCCCCCCCCCCTCACTCCCCCAATTCTTTCTAGTTATCCACCAGCCTCTCTTTTTAAGATCCTCTTTGACCAAACTTTTGTCACAAGTATGTTGTCCTTTGATTCACTGTGCATTTTTGTTCTCTGATTTTTGGCTCTGGAAGGTGCCTTGAGGAGTTGAAATAGTGCTCATTTATGAATGGAATCTATTCTTGCATGGGTGGAAAAGAGGGGAGGGGAAAACTGCCAGAATTAGGAAGTTGCATATTACATCGCTTTGTTGGAATTGTAGATTCAAGCTGTTTGTTATGCCCTCTGGGGATCTCTGAGACAACTTCTTAGAGCACATGTTTCCTAAGACATAATTGTTTCAATCTAGCTTTTAGGAGACACTTCTTTACCCAGAGAGTGGTTAGAAGGAGGAACTTGCTATTACATAAAGCAGTTGAGGCAATTAACGGGGATGCCTTGAAGGGGAGGCTAGGGAGGGGGCGTTGGGAGAGAAAGAAAGAAAAAGATCGGATGAAGTAGGAGGAGGAGGCATGTGGAGGATAAACATTGGCATAGAACAGTTGTACCTAATCACGTTTCTCGGTGCTGTAAATGCAATTTAACTCAATGTAGCCGACCTAAGTTATCGGAGTCACACCTCGAGTTTCAGCAGTAATTGTAAATAAATCCAAGCAACAGCAAAACACTGAAATTTGGAACAAAACTGAAAATGTTAAAATACTCAGCAGGCAAGGCAAGGCAGCACCTGTGAAGAGATCAGGAGAGCTAATATTTTAATGATGATATTTAACAACACGCCACAAATAGAAAATTACATTTTCAAGTCAAATTTGTTAATCAGCAAGAGTTATGATGCCACTGGTAAACATAGAAAAATAAACTGGAGTAGGTCTCTGCTATTCAAGCTGATCATGGACGAGCCTCTATCCGGTTGCTCTCCCCATGTACCTTATACCTTTAGAGTCCAGAATTCCAGCAATTTCCTTCTTAAATATTAACTTCCACCAGCTGCTGTGGTGGGATTTGAACCCTTGTCCTCACAGCAGTAGCTTGCCCTCTAGCTTATTATTCCAGTGACTTTACCATTACAGCACTGTCTCCCCATAAAAAGCTAGTTACACCTGATTGAATAAAGTGTACCTTTCAATGGGCTTCTAACGCTGATTTCAGTGACTGCTGGCCCTGGGGGACTCAACACCACAGACTACAGTTAGTGATAGACTGCTTTTTAAGTATTTCTGCCTTAATCTGCATTTGCACTAAATCCAAAAGTTGCAGTCAGATTCAGTGGGACAATGATGGTAAATGCCAACAGTTCACCATAAAAACTTGCTGGGCTGAATGGCCTCCTTCTGCACTGTAAATTCTATGATAAAACACAGCAAATTGAATGCGCTGGTATCGTTTGGTAGGAACAATAAGGAGGGCATATATTTATTTGTAACACGTGTGTCCAAATGGGGCAGAGGAACAGCAGCATTTTATTGAATGGTGGGGACAGGTTTGAGGGGCAGAATGGCCTGCACCTGCTCCTCATTCATATGTTCCTTTTTGGGGTAGGTTTGAGACCATTATCAGATCAGCCACAATCTGATTGAATGACTGAGCAGGCTCGAGGGGCCGAGTGGCCACTCTTGCTCTTAATTTGTATGTTTGTACATTGGTTTTTGGATACAAAAGTCAGTAAAAGTAGCAACACAGGTTAATAAGGCCATAGAAATTGCAATTTAAGCATTTGAGGTTCAGTGAAAAGCAGAATAATTTTGTTACGCTTGTTTAAAACTCTGGTAAGCCTCATATGAGCCCTGCGGAACAGTTCTGGTCTCCACTATACAAATAATACAAACTCACTGGAGACAGAGGAAAAACAATTCACAAGAATGATACAACAGAAGAACATAAGAACTAGGAGCAGGAGTCGGCCATCTGGCCCCTCGAGCCTGCTCCGCCATTCAATGAGATCATGGCTGATCATTTGTAGACTCAGCTCCACTTTCCCGCCGGGACACCATAACCCTTTATTCCTATATTCTCAAAAAACTATCTACCTTTATGTTGAAAACATTTAATGAAGGAGCCTCAACTGCTTTACTGGGCAGGGAATACAATAGATTCACAACCCTTTGAAATGAAAATGAAAATCGTTTATTGTCACAAGTAGGCTTCAAATGAAGTTACTGTGAAAAGCCCCTAGTCGCCACATTCCGGCACCTGTTCGGGGAGGCTGTTACGGGAATTGAACCGTGCTGCTGGCCTGCCTTGGTCTGCTTTCAAAGCCAGCAATTTAACCCTGTGCTAAACAGGGTGAAGAAGTTCCTCCTAAACTCAGTCCTAAATCTACTTCCCCTTAATTTGAGGCTATGCCCCCTAGTTCTGTTTTCACCCGCCAGTGGAAACAATCTGCCCGCATCTATCCTATCTATTCCCTTCATAATTGTATATGTTTCTATAAGATCCCACCCCCCCCTCCCCCCGCACCCTTCTAGATTCCAATGAGTACAGTCCCAGTCTACTCAACCTCTCCTCGTAATCCAACCCCCTCAACTCTGGGATTAACCTAGTGAATCTCCTCTGTACACCATCCAGATTAAATAATAATCCTTTTTGCTGTTATTGCTACCAAAATGGATAACCTCACATTTGTCAACATTGTATTCCATCTGCCAGACCCTAGCCCATTCACTTAACCTATCCAAATCCCTCTGCAGACTTCCAGTATCCTCTGCACTTTTTGCTTTACCACTTATCTTAGTGTCGTCTGCAAACTTGGACACATTGCCCTTGGTCCCCAACTCCAAATCATCTATGTAAATTGTGAACAATTGTGGGCCCAACTCTGATCCCTGAGGGACACCACTAGCTACTGATTGCCAACCAGAGAAACACCCATTAATCCCCACTCTTTGCTTTCTATTAATTAACCAATTCTCTATCCATGCTACTACTTTACCCTTAATGCCATGCATCCTTATCTTATGTAGCAACCTTTTGTGTGGCACCTTGTCAAAAGCTTTCTGGAAATCCAGATATACCACATCCACTGGCTTCCCGTTATCTACCGCACTGTTAATGTCCTCAAAAAATTCCACTAAATTAGCTGGGCACGACCCATTTTTCGTCTGTCCAATGGGACAATTTCCATCCAGATGCCTCGCTATTTTCATTGATGATTGATTCCAGCATCTTCCCCACTGCCGAAGTTAAGCTAACTGGCCTATAATTACCCGCTTTCTGCCTACCTCGTTTTTTAAACAGTGGTGTCATGTTTGCTAAATTCCAATCGGCTGGGACCACCCCAGAGTCTAGTGAATTTTGTTAAATTATAACTAGTGCATTTGCAATTTCCCTAGCCATCTCTTTTAGTACTCTTCAGTGCATTCCATCAGGGTCAGGAGACTTGTCTACCTTTAGCCCCATTAGCTTGCCCATCACTACCTCAGTGATAACAATCATCTCAAGGTCCTCACCTGTCATAGCCTCATTTCCATCAGTCACTGGCATGTTGTTTGTGTCTTCCACTGTGAAGACCGACCCAAAAAACCTGTTCAGTTCCTCAGCCATTTCCTCATCTCCCATTATTAAATCTTACTTCTCATCCTCTAAAGGACCAATACCACTTACCTTAGCCACTCCTTTTTGTTTCATATATTTGCAGAAACCTTTACTGTTTGCTTTTATATTCTGAGCAAATTTACTCTCATAATCTATTTTACTCTTCTTTATAGCTTTTTTAGTAGCTTTCTGTTACCCCCTAAAGATGTCCCAGTCCTCTAGTCTCCCACTAATCTTTGCCACTTTGTATGCTTTTTCCTTCAATTTGACACTCTCCCTTATTTTCTTAGATATCCACGATCAATTTTCCCTCTTTCTACCATCCTTCTTTTGAGTTGGTATAAACTTTTGCTGAGAACTATGAAAAATTACTTGGAAGGTTCTCCACTGTTGCTCAACTATTTCACCTTAAAGTCTTTGCTCCCAGTCTACCTCAGCCTGCACTTCTCTCATCCTATTGTAATCTCCTTTGTTTCAGCACAAAGCACTAGTGTTTGATTTTACCTTCTCACCCTCCATCTGTATTTTAAATTCCACCATACTGTGATCGCTCCTTCCAAGAGGATCCCTAACTATGAGATCATTAATTAATCCTGTCTCATTACACAGGACAAGATCTAGGACCGCTTGTTCCCTCATAGGTTCCATTACACACTGTTCCAGGAAACTATCGCGGATACATTCTATAAACTCCTCCTCTAGGCTGCCTTTACCGACCTGGTTAAACCAATCGACATGTAGATTAAAATACCCCATGATAACTGCTGCACCATTTCTACTTGTGTCAGTTATTGTTTTGTTTATTGTCCGCCCCACCATAATGTTACTATTTGGTGGCCTATAGAGTACTCCTATCAGTGACCTTTTTGCCTTACTATTCCTGATTTCCACCCAAATGGATTCAACCTTATCCTCCATAGCACCAATGTCATCCCTCACTACTGCCCGGATGTCATTCTTAAATAACAGAGCTACACGACCGACAACCAAGAGGTTATGCCTATCATAACACCATGGTGTGGAGATGCCAGCATTGGATTGGGGTGGGCACAGTAAGAAGTCTTACAACACCAGGTTAAAGTCCAACAGCTTTGTTTGGAGTCACTAGCTTTTGGAGCGCAGTGCCTTCATCAGGTGAGTGTAATCAGGTGAGTGTAATCCTGACTTACACTCAGCTGAGGAAGGAGCAGTGCTCCAAATGTTAGTGATTCCAAATAAACCTGTGTTGTAAGACTTCTTACTGTATCATGAGACCATGAGACATAGGAGGAGAAATAGAGCACTCGGCCGATTGAGTCTGCTCCGCCATTCAATGAGATCATGGCTGCTCGGACATGATCCTGACTTCACTTTCTACAGCTCTCTGCGGTAAAGAATTCCACAGATTCACTCCCCTCTGAGAGGAGAAATTCCTACTCATCTCTTTTAAATGAGCGCCCCATTCATCAGGAAAGCTAGAACCATGCTTGGAGCTCTTTTCTTAGAAAAGAGAAGACTAAGGGATGATTAGATGGTGGGATTGATGGTTGTTAGACGTGGAGAGGATGTTTCCACTTGCAGCTGTAGATATGAAATGTTCATCACACTGTAATCCTGACTTGTCCAAATATCAACAGGAACTTGCATTTATAATAATGATTTTCATTTTCTGGGGGTAGCCTGAAGCTTTGCAGCTCAGCAGGTACGTTTGGAGGAAAGCAGCAAATTGCTGTTGACCATCTAATGCTGATTGGTCCCAAGATTTCGAAGTGGGTAGGAGAGTTCTGGATGAAGGACCATTAAGCAGTCAAAGGCAGCAAGCAGGCAGAATAAGTGCAGTCAGTAAAAACATTTTTTTGCAAGTGCTCTCAATTGACACACTAATTCTCTGGAGCTAAAGGGGCAATTGGACTAAAAAAATAAAACACACACAGAAAAAGCAATGTCAAAGGCAAAAATCGCAGGAATAATTGTCATTAGGACTCACTGCAGAGTTTCTTCTGTGAAGCCTACCCGTCCCCCAAGGTTCTGCTGTATTCCTGTAGCTTCCACCACCTTCCCAGCTCAATAATGTAAGGTAGTCGGCGGAGTGGAGTCTAATAAAGTACCCGCACACTGCAAGACTCAGAATGCACCAGTTGAATGTCATTTTGGTACGAACACATGCAACCTTTCTCCAATGCATGTCTTTCAAGTGGACAAATACATTCGTCAGAGGTTTAGTATTGACAGCGTGACTAAATCATTGTTTCCACCTCAGAACGGGAAGCTCCCAGACCGCACTGGACTCAGCAAATAAAAACCTAACAGTACAATATACCCACAGCATGAAGGAATAAACATGCCCACTGCGGCACACAGTATAAAACATGGAGGAGAATTAGCAAGTAGAAGGGAGACATTGAAAAGAGTAATGTGAGGGGAAACAATCAAAACAGATAGATAATAAGGTGAGAGGCAGGCACTGACAGTGGGGGGAATAAAATGAGAGTGCGGCATAATCATTTGACACTTGATCAGCAGCTTGGTAGATGATAACTCGTGTGGGATATCATACTGTGTTGTCATGATGTGGAGATGCCGGCGTTGGACTGGGGTGAGCACAGTACGAAGTCTTACAACACCAGGTTAAAGTCCAACAGGTTTGTTTCGATGTCACTAGCTTTCGGAGCGCTGCTCCTTCCTCAGGTGAATGAAGAAATCTGTTCCAGAAACACATATATAGATAAATTCAAAGATGCCAAACAATGCTTGGAATGCGAGCATTAGCAGCTGATTAAATCTTTACAGATCCAGAGATGGGGTAACCCCAGGTTAAAGAGGTGTGAATTGTACCAAGCCAGGACAGTTGGTAGGATTTCGCAGGCCAGATGGTGGGGGATGAATGTAATGCGACATGAATCCCAGGTCCCGGTTGAGGCCGCACTCATGTGTGCGGAACTTGGCTATAAGTTTCTGCTCGGCGATTCTGCGTTGTCGCGGGTCCTGAAGGCCGCCTTGGAGAACGCTTACCCGGAGATCAGAGGCTGAATGCCCTTGACTGTTGAAGTGTTCCCCGACTGGAAGGGAACATTCCTGCCTGGTGATTGTTGCGCGATGTCCGTTCATTCGTTGTCGCAGCGTCTGCATGGTCTCGCCAATGTACCACGCTTTGGGACATCCTTTCCTGCAGCGTATGAGGTAGACAACGTTGGCTGAGTCGCACGAGTATGTACCGCGTACCTGGTGGGCGGTGTTCTCACGTGTAATAGTGGTATCCATGTCGATGATCTGGCACGTCTTGCAGAGATTGCCATGACAGGGTTGTGTGGTGTCGTGGTCACTGTTCTGAAGACTGGGTAGTTTGCTGCAAACAATGGTTCGTTTGAGGTTGCACGGTTGTTTGAAGGCAAGTAGTGGGGGTGTGGGGATGACCTTGGCAAGATGTTCATCGTCATCAATGATGTGTTGAAGGCTGTGAAGAAGATGACGTAGTTTCTCCGCTCCGGGGAAGTACTGGACGACGAAGGGTATTCTGTCGGTTGTGTCCCATGTTTGTCTTCTGAGGAGGTCAGTCCAGTTTTTCGCTGTGGCGCGTTGGAACTGTCGATCGATGAGTCGAGTGCCATATCCCGTTCGTACGAGGGCATCTTTCAACGTCTGTAGATGTCTGTTACGCTCCTCCTCGTCTGAGCAGATCCTGTGTATACGGAGCGCTTGTCCATAGGGGATGGCTTCTTTAATGTGTTTAGGGTGGCTTTCTCCGGGTAAGCGTTCTTCAAGGCGGCCTTCAGGACCCGCGACAACGCAGAATCGCCGAGCAGAAACTTATAGCCAAGTTCCGCACACATGAGTGCGGCCTCAACCGGGACCTGGGATTCATGTCGCATTACATTCATCCCCCACCATCTGGCCTGCGAAATCCTACCAACTGTCCTGGCTTGGTACAATTCACACCTCTTTAACCTGGGGTTACCCCATCTCTGGATCTGTAAAGATTTAATCACCTGCTAATGCTCGCATTCCAAGCATTGTTTGGCATCTTTGAATTTATCTATATATGTGTTTCTGGAACAGATTTCTTCATTCACCTGAGGAAGGAGCAGCGCTCCGAAAGCTAGTGACATCGAAACAAACCTGTTGGACTTTAACCTGGTGTTGTAAGACTTCGTACTATACTGTGTTGTGTTCACTTCATGGTGTGACGCCGCTCCCCATTATAATCGTTGACAGCTGGTGAAGTGGACTGGATATTGTGATAGTTCAAGTCATTCCTTGCCAAGGATGCGAGTGAAGAATCACTTCGGTACTGCGACACCTGACTATAGAGGGAATGAATGGAGTTAATCCAATTCTCAGGAATAAAGGACGCTCACTCAACCCGTGGTTAAAAAGTAGCGAGGTGAGTATTAGGAGGCACGCCCCCCATTTCCCCCAGCAGCCCGGCACACTCGCTCTCCGATCGGACAGGACTTGCTGAGCAAATCAGGGGCTGGTTAATGCGGGGGTGGCCAAGGAATGCCCCAGTCTGGCGATTGTGATTAGCGAGCCTTTTCACAAGGGTCACCACATGAGGAACCATACAATCACCGTCCCCTGTGGTACACAATCCCAGTTCCACGGTGACCCGAGGCGGTCTTTCTTCCCCAGCCTTAGGGCCACAGACTTCCATTGAAAACAAGGTAGACTCATTAATCTCCCCCATGACTGCCTCTTTTCAACAAGGCTACCTTGGCTTCTTTGAAAACAAAAATTTGAGTTCAGCCAACCTTTTTCTTTAATTGTGATTCTTCCATTATGTGGAAAATAACGTGTTTTAGTCTAGACTGGTAAAATCCCAATGCATTTTGCTTTGCTGAACACTTCTATCTATTTACCACCGGCTCAATTAAAAGTAACCAACGGTTAAAGAGAGAGAGAAATGGCATGTGTCAGAAGCACCTTTATACTCTTGAAGGAACATGCTTTCAATGAGAAAATAATTCCGCCACATTGGTTACAAATGTGCTGCTGTTTTGACTTTTGTCAGCGAGGACGGTGAGCCTGTCAGTTGCAACATTAAACACTGATACAACATTCTGCAAAGGCGCAATGCGTTAAATATCTTTCATCAGTTTAACACTTTAAAATGAAGATGTTGCAATGTTTTGTTTCGGATTTTGTGCAAACAGGTCATTCCATCTGGGCAAGAGAATGTCCCCTACTTTAATTTCATTTGAAATTGTTTATTCTCTTACTGGTGATAGTTGTTTTTTTTTTTTGGGGGGGGGGGGGGCTTCATTTAATCCACCGCTTACTTGCAGGAGTGGGCATGTATTCAAAATAAGCACACTCCTTCAACTGTTCAGTGGAGGTTCCTAAACCCATGGCGGAGCGGACTGCCCACTTTTACAATGCGACAGGGAATAAATGCACCAGAAGGGCATCGACTGCAAAACTTGTATCCAACTCGCAATTTTGGACGCGGAAGAGGCACAGACCGCAGCGGAATCCTAACTCCTGGTCATTGTGAAGTCATTTTGCCACCAGCAGCACATTTTCGGCAGTAACTCCCCTGATTCAGGGTGTGATGAAACACTTGGCTGTACATGTTGTTGACACCTCATCGTTCTTGCACCTCAGCGGACGTATGTGTTTCTTGACTCGGTAAACTACTCAAAGAATATGATAGAGGCGTCAAATGACCAGCTGGAAGGATGGCTGGACTCTTTGTCATTGAACCCCTCAAGCCTGTTCAGTAATTCAATGTCAAATATAACTCCATACCTGTGCCAATGTCATAGATCCTTGAATGCTTCTGGTTAACACAAATCTATGATTTCTGCTCTAAAGTTAATAATTGACCAGGCATTAATTCAGACGAAATTCATCTACTCTTTTTGTGTAGGGCTGTTTCCTAGTGTAACTCCTGAAAGGTTATTGGCCTGAAATGTTTACTCGGTTTCTCTCCGTTGATGCTGCCTGAACCTGCTGAGTTTTTATTCCAGATTTGATTTTTTTATGGGGGGGGGGGGGGGCTGAGTGGGGAGGGAGTGTGAGTGGGCGGGGGGGGGGGGCGGATTGAGTGGGTAGGGGGGCTGAGTGTGTGTGTGTGTGGGGGGGGGGGGGGGGGGTGAGTGGGGCGGGGTCTCATTTCACTCCAGATGAGTTTCAGACTAAGCCCCTTAATCTTAGACTCCAGCCAGCTGAAAGCGCTTCTCTCAATCAACCCCATCTGCTTCCCTCGATATCTGTAAAATCTTGATCACATCACCTTCTAACCTTCTCAACACCTGGGATTACCACCCTGGTTTGTGCAATCTCTCCTTGCAATTTAATCCATCACCCTGGGTATCATTCTGGGGAATGTTCTGGGGACCCAGATCGCACCACGGCAGGTGGCGAAATTTGAATAAAAACCTGGAATTAATGATGACCATGAAACCATTGCCGATTGTCATAAAACCCATTTGGTTCCCTAATGTACTTTAGGGAAGGAAATCTGCCGTCCTTACCTGGTCTGGCCTACATGTGACTCCAGACCCACAGACATGTTGTTGACTTTTAACTGCCCCCTCAAGGGCAATTAGGGATGGACAATAAATGCTGGCACAGCCTGCGACACCCACACCGCATGATAGAATTCTAAAAATCCCGTAAATGTATGGACAATCCCTCCCAGACCAAGGCGATGGGATTCCCAGCACGGCTCTCGGTATCCGAATTGCAATCTAACCCGGATTGGGTTTAGCTGAAACCTGATTTCCACTCGCTTGTATTCTAACTGTAAAAGTCAACATTGCAGTAGTCTTTCATTTTTGTTCTGTATTTTTACATTACATTTTAATGATCTGCGCAGCTGGATTCCCATCTCTCTTTGGACCTCAATTCTTTCTGGATTTTCACCTCTGGCAGGATATCTTATTCGATCCCCCTTAGGTGACCGCACAAGGTTAATTCTCGTTTGTAGAAGTTGGACTGAGTTCCTGCAAGGAAAGCTGGACAGTTACATTTCAAGAGCATTGCCTTTGGTTGGTCCCTCTGGTAATATCAATTCATAATCCGTTACAAACGTACTCCATATAGTTCAACAAAAATAAAACGCAGCAAATCTTTAATCTACACGAAAAGTTGCTGCTTTTGCAACAATGGATTGTTTCATCTTCCTGTTTTCCTGGTGCTTCGCTTTGCACAGACCGCGTGCCATTGGACACGTTGCTCCGTCATACACTATTGCAAATCTGTTTGTATTATATTTTTGTGATGATCTTGCTAGGATTTTCAAAAAAAAATGCGGGGCCCCTTTTCAAGACGTATACTTGATAAATGTCGATGTCCATAAGATAATTGGTGTTTCATCCGGAAATTCGGATAAAGGGGAATCGGTGTGCACCTCTTGGTATCTCCCATGGATGGATCTGGGAATGTTTGCTGCTTGATATTTAGATATCAGAAGGTTGTGAGTTTTAACTACAAGTAAGATCTTAATTTTTTCTGCTTGAGTATATCCGGTTATTCCTGTGGGCCAATAGCACATTCTTCCATTCGCCACCCAAAATCGGGGATGAGAAGCATATTATGTGTTAGTTGTTATCTTTGAGGCCTGGGATGAGTGTGTGTGTGTGTGAATATATAACAGATATCAATTATTGCCCGTGTAGAAAGGGCGGTCAGTGGCAACATGCATTGTAACTTAAACATGAGCAGCGAATGTTCAACATTCAAACGGACAGTCTTCAGTGTGTCTGTCTATACATGGAACTGAACTGTCATTCATTCGAGTCCGGACTGTTATCACAACAAATCACAGTGATGTTTCAAGCATGTCCATGTAACCAGTGAGCTGGGGAAGGACGTAGGTTGGCTGCTGGGACTTCCCTCATGTATTCAGAGTTCCAAATCTTTCACGTTGCGTTAAAGTCTGACAAAGAGACCAATTTTCAGCGACTATTTTATACAGAATATTCTGGAATGGAATTAATTCTTCCTTCACCAAGTTCTACCACCCACCTGGACAGCTCTGTAACTGCAGTTTATAACGGCACACGGGAAAGTGGCCGGCTCTAATAGCTATTATTTACTTTAGAGACGCGAATTAGGGGCAGGTAACTCGAAGGCAAAGCGGACCCCGGGGAAAATATGTCTGGATGTTGAGCTGTTAGTGGAGAAAATGCTAAACGACATCAACTTTCATCAAAATTTCCTTCGAAACTCACAGGGGAAAGGAACAATTCAAACTACATTCCACAAATATTGCAAGATCATTAAATACTATTTGGAAGTTCACAACTGATTATCTGCGACAGAACATTTTCTCCCCCCTCAAGAAACTACCCATGGTAATGTCAAATCTTGCACACTTTATGCGAGCTTTCTCAGGTTCCTTGGAGGGTGTTGGCATTGTCTTGGCCAGTAGTTGGTACAGTAGGTGTCATGTGGAATGGACATGGTGTGAAATGTACATACTTATATTCGGACCTGAACAGAATTGTAGTGAGGTCTATCGAATCATAATCGACTATGTTCAAACAGCGCGTACATCTGATATGCCTTTCTCCTTACACGTTTGAAAAAGAAAACTAGATACCCTTTGTGTGATTTCATACAGAATATTAAAGTCGTTTAAAAGAAGGACCAAAAGGTACAACATGAATAGGAAACTTTTCCTGTCACACTACACCGCATCAACTCTCAGGAAACTTGATTTTTGTTGAGGCTGAAAGAGGAATTGTCAACAGAATTTAACTGTGTGTGGCAGAGAGCATTGGGGACCAATGAGCGACCATAATACAGTTGTATTTATAACCAATTAAACGCAATTGCAAACGACCTCACTCTAGCATTTCTTCAAAGCCCATCCCTTGTACTAATTACATAGGGTGTCTGTAATTTCGGGAATCGCCTCCTGGATCACCAAAAGGACATGTTTCTAATAATATTTGATTGCAGACACTATATCGATATCTCTGTTTGCAGGTATCACAGATCTGGTTTATTCCAGCTGTAACTGAACGTGATGACTGATGACATCCATTACTTTAGTTCTGTGGATTCAGACCATATTCACCATTGCGGTGGTTGGGTTAATCCTGACGCTATTGATGGAGAGGTTTGTCCAAGGGAGCTACACGATGAACCAATCTGTGTAGATGAATTTTATGCATAGTTCAGCACGGTTTCTGAACCCCTTAATTTAGAATCACAGAATAATACCGTACATTATATACGATGATGAATGCTCGTGACAAGGTAGACATGCGAGCGAGTCCAGAACTAGGGGGCAGTGTTATGAGAGTGAGGGGTCGCCCTGCTAGGGCAGGGGTGAGGAGATGTGTTGTTCTCCTCAGGAGGATTGTGCCAGTTTGGAACTCTCTCTGCCTGGGAAGGCTGGGTCTCACAGTGTAAGTAAGACGGAGGTGGATGGACTCTTGTTAGACAAGGGGTTCGAAGGTTATCGGGGGCTGAGGGGAATGTGGAACTCAACGCAGACTGATCACCCACGATCACCCGGAATGGCGGAGCAGGCTCGATGGGCCGAATGGCTCTATTTTGAATGTTGCATGTTCGTTTAGACAGACGGTGGGGTCCATGATGCCTCTGCCAGGCCTGGGAAATAACGTGCAGAACCACTCTCTTTCCCCATGCCTCTGTTATTCCTTCCCCTTCAAGGATGTATCCAACAACCATTTGAAAGGTGCTGCGTAATCCGAGTACACCTTCTTCTACACAAGAAGCACATTCCAGATTTCATCTTGTAACTGGGGTCCCTCTTACCCCCGTTTGATAGATTCTGCTTCATGATGTCATTGAAACGAGGCTGCAAGCCAGACGCCCAATGCAATTGAGTGAAGAAATCAGAGCGGTACTATACTAATCCGTTGTATTTTCTTGTGATGGAAAAAAAGACATACAAAAATAGAACCTGTTTAAAATATCATTGACTACAGCAAGTCCCTACATAGTTCGAATAAGCCATCGGAGATGATATACATGAAAAGTCCTTTAAAGACAAGGACAAACTCGAAATAAAAACTAATTTACATATTTACATTAATTATTATATCACAGATAGCTTCAACCCTGCAATGCTAAGTATATCATTCTACAAATAAATTTTGTCCTATTTGAAACGCAAGTCCAACTTTATAAAATCTCTTGCTCAAAAGTCTTAAGTTATGGCAGCAACCTTGCACTAGTGGGCGGGTCTCGTTTTCTGGTCCTTGTTTGAACTCTTCAGCAGGTTCTCCCGATATTTGGAGTTGGTGTGGAACACCCGCACCATTCCGTGGTCTTTGCCGTCCAGCACCCTCGGCAGGAAAAGGGAGGATTTTTGAGTTCTCCGGGTTTTGAAGCCCCTCCGCGGTCGACCTTTGCCATTGATGGACACATACCAAAGTCTCTCGGCGTTGTTTCTGCGCCTGGCTCCCGCTGGGTTCGCCATGGTCCTGTAGGTCCTGGACGCGTACGTGTTGTATCCCAGTTCATGAATGCGTTCCACAAACTCGCATTCCTGGCTGTACACTTCCTGCACACGGTAGAGAAATATATGAGATTAACATCAAGGGTCCTCGGTTTTCTAAATTACAGGTGGACAGGATCTTTATCCTAAAACATTTGGGTCATTTATCTAACCAAAGTGCTTTCCCTATCATTGGACTGTCCAGTAAGAAGTCTTGCAACACCAGGTTAAAGTCCAACAGGTTTGTTTCGAATCACTAGCTTTCGGAGCGCAGCTCCTTCATCAGGTGAGTGAAGAGGTAGGTTACACAAACACAGCATATATAGTCAACGCCAATGATGATTAGTCTTTATATGCTGTGTTTGTATATTCCAGTGTTGTAAGACTTCTTACTGTGCCCACCCCAATCTAACACTGGCATCTCCACATAATTGGACTGTTGTAGCCAGTCCTGCTCCGATTGCCATTTCCCCCTACCCCCACGTTTGGAAAGTTTATCAATGTCATTTTCTGCTGCAGGTCAGGATTACATAATATTGTATTTACCATTGGAGCAGAAATGATTCTAACTATTACGTATAATGCAAAAAAGACACATCTGAACCATCAATAGAATGTGGCATCTCCGGTGTGGAGAAGATGTCACTGCTATCGCAACCCAATATCCCCAAATTATGTTAACCACATATTTGGAAGCTGGGGCATTATATTGATCCTGCATTTGACAGAAACAGGAGCAACTTTAGTCATGGAATGTAAAGCAGAGGTCCGGCTGGAAATCCGGGTCAGAAATAGACGGTTCTGACAAAAGCTCATCGACCTGAGATCCGGTTCCTCTCTCCACAGATGCTGCCAGACCTGCTGAATAATTTTCGATTCTCTGCTTTTACATCGATTTGGGCTGTACAAAGCTGTGAGGGGGAGGGGGGCGGGGGTGAAAGACAGCCAAGAATTTGCTACGAAGCATCTGCCAAATTCGAGTCAAATATTATTTTCCAAAAACATGCACTTCCAAAATGGACATGACCGAAACTGCAATAAAATTAAACTTTTCTCCATATTCTGTTGCACACACAGCTGCCTCAGTTCAATTGCGACATATGTGATATTTGCCGTGTACAGTCCATGTCAAGCACGCAGCCCAAGATATTCTCCAGTTTCCAGCCCCTCGCTATACTATGGAAGACAGACTTTTGACTATTGTGACCTCCCCTCGCCAGCCTCTGCCGCAGCTGCTCCAGACGTTATTGTTTCCCTCAACCTGTGATCCCGGGCCTGGGAATGTGCCTGTCAGCCACCATCAGTCGCGGACAACTCTTGGCACTGGCGTACCCAAGAGTGTCTTTGATCGAGTTGATGATCCTCCAACAGCAGTCGATGCTTGTCTTGGTGTGGAGCCGCTGGGAACAGCCTGCAGGGCGCCGGGCTCATGGCAGAGATGGTCAGAAGGAGCCTGGACAAACAAATAACACCGCATCTCTTTCCACACCTTCTTTGCAAAGGTGCAATCGAGGAGGAAGTGGGTGACAATCTCTTCGCAACTGCAGTCACCGTGAAGACAGCGTGCAGCGGCATTGAGAATGCCAGTGTACATGAAGCATCTGATTGCCCTTAGCATCCACCTTATGCCTCAAAGAACGAAACAAAGAAAAGTACAGCACAGGAACAGGCCCTTCGGCCCTCCAAGCCCGTGCCGACCATGCTGCCCGTCTAAACTAAAATCTTCTACACTTCCGGGGTCCGTATCCCTCTATTCCCATCCTATTCATGTATGTGTCAAGATGCCCCTTAAACGTCACTATCGTCCCTGCTTCCACCACCTCCTCCGGCAGCGAGTTCCAGGCACCCACTACCCTCTGTGTAAAAATAATCTCGGTACTGGTTTGAAAGTTCTGGCCATGAGGTAGTCTGCCAACAGCCAATGACAGTCTGCTCAGGGAGCCATGGGACAAGTTGCTTAAATAGTTCGTGCATTGGGAAGTCAACGGAGTCCAAATCCTATTATCAGATCAACTTAATCAAACCCGGTCAAAGGTAAATGAAAAGGTTTCCCTTTTTATTTGCCGGCCTCGTGAATCAAGGAGTGTCCCTGAAGCAAACCCCAGTTTTACAGGGTACTTTCCATCAATTTCAAACCAATTCTAATTCTGCTTCGGACCAATGAAATACACATGTTGGGCGATTTCTACAAAGCTACAACATTAACTTGCTGAGAAGCTGTGCTAATTATGGAGGTGGAAAGGACGCGGCTTTTCTTCTTTTTAAATCAAAGTTAATAACCTCGACCTTAACAACCACCCCTTTCCTGTTCGCAATAATTACACATTGAATAACAGTTCGCTTTTCCAAAGCACTTATCAAGTAAAAGTTACAAAATTAGTCGGAAGTAACGTTTAATAATCGCTTTCCCCACAAGAAAATCTTTCGGCAGATAATCAAACTGTGATCGGAACTACCGCTTTGCTGGGAGAGATATGTCTGGCAGCCGCTATCAGCCGATCAAGGATAAAATTACATTGAATCAAACAGTGGGGCATATTGAACAAGCTGCTACTGAGACGGTAGCAGCCTGATCGGAGATAAGAGTTGCAGTATGAGAAGCTTTTCTCTGCACTTTGAACAGATAGAGAGATTGGAAACTCCGTGATATCAAACGATGTTTTATCTGAATGGGACATACAGGAGAATAAAGGACCTAACAGATTAAGTGCGTCCACGCTGTTTTTTTTTTAAAAGGGGCATTATTAAATCCTGCTGGCACAGTTCACTGAATCTACATTTGGAGAAATGGCATTCACTGGAAGGGCATGCACGTTATTGGAGAAAGCGCCAACCAGGTAGCCATCTTCAAGGTATACTTCAAACAGAGCGTTGATGTCAATATGATGCGACCAGAAGTGTTTTAAACGAATGCCTTCAACAAAATGGACATAATTCATTTCTCACAAGGTTGCACATAGTGTGACTCCGCTTGAATCAAGCGTTAAAGACATTTAATAATAGCACATTAGCCCTTCTCTGACTAATTGGTGTTGTATTAAACCCTCGGTAGCCATGATTTGCAAACTGTGCAGAACTAACTGACGGAGAATTAACGAATCGGAAACTTCTGGGTAAAATGTAGAGTGACCACGATGATCAGCTAACCACACATTTCAAACTGAGTTGCCACTTCTGCGGCCTGTGGTTTGAGAGTGTGGGGTCCCATGAATCTGTTATCTGTGCACAGGGTTGGGGGGAGGGGGCACTAGTGGGGGGCGAGAAGTGTTTAGTTGTAATCAACTGGTTCCATGTTTATTATCAATATAACGACAGATGGCTCAAGCGTGGAGTTTCAGGAACGTTTGCTTTTTTTGTTGGTTTGGGGTATTGAAAAGATTAATGGAAACCTTTACAGTTGGCATAAATATTGAACTCTGCTGCTCAGTGCTGTGCAATAAGACAAAAGATAGTTACTTTGCCCCAATTAAACCAAAAAGACTCGATACAGGGCAAAAGACTCAGAGACAGACACATGGACGCCATTCCCACGCCGACATCTTACATGGAACGATGATTCTTCTCAATCTTTCACTACATCTCTCGTCTGTTCTGTGCCGTTGGTTAATGCTCCCACAAAAAGTCATCATGAGCGATTCACATCGCTTCTACCGTCCCAGCGCATACTTTAAATTGGCCACCCGTGGGGGTCGCTTCCTCCTGCGATCAGATAACATCACAGAAGACTTCTGGGATCATCCAATAAACCAAACAGCGCGACTGTTTGCATAACTTATCGGGACTTCATTCTACAGTCAAGTGGGAACCTAATAGGGAATACGGCGCAGCAAGTCCAGTGGGCGGGCACCCAGCCGAAACTCACATAGTCAGTCCCAACATTGGGTTTAGCTGCTGTTCCTCATTATTCCAGAACCTTGTTACCTGGCGGCAGGCATTTACTTATCATTAATATACACATTGAACTGAATAAAGGTAACAGGTGCATTATGTGTAGAATACAATCAGCAACTGATATATTTGTTCATATTGTTGACAGAGTCTTTGATGAAACTAATGCGGGTCCCTCATTCTGACAAGGAATAGAAAGCTTCTATTTTAAGATTTGAATTTGGCATTTCGGGGACATTCACATCATTAAAATACGTCTCAATCTTATCAAGTTTTTTTATTGTGTGAAAAAGACAACTTACCGACGCATACAAGCGTCCTCTCTTGTTCATAGCCAAGTATCTCCCTGAGAACAATCCTTTAATCGCCACAATTCCCACATCAACTGCAGTTATTTCCAATATACCTGCAAAAAGAAACAGGAAGGAAATGGAGGAGGAGAGCGCAGAGCTTACAAAAACCTCAATTGAGGAACATTCTGCAGTGAATACAAACTGAATTGGTACAATCAAGGATCAGAAGACATTCAAACAAACCCCACCCAAATTATAACAATTCTTGCCCATAGATGATGACATAAAAAAGGTCGCACTGGTGTAGTTGAGGGCGATTGAAGGCCAAGCTGCACCAACAACCCAGGGGAAGCTGAATGAAATTGAACTATGCTGTACACTTAATCCAACAACAGTCTGCAGCCCGCTTTGTGTGCCCTAAGGCAGTTGCCTGGATACCTAGCTGGTTGACTCAATCTCATTGCGATTTTAGTTAGTCCGCCATCAAAATGTTTCCAACAGCTGCCAAAGAGTTCTTGAGTTTGATATGCTGTTCTCCAATTTCCACATCTATGAACCTTCTTATCTCTTTCATGTGTGATAATTAAAGCCACTGCAGCAATCACAGATAATGCAGGTGCTTTTAAGGTGCTCTTATTTCAAGATTCTAGAACATCAGTCATTTTCCGCATAGTGTATACCTGGTGAACCCCGCTCGATTGCAAAAATAGTCTTCAATGCCAACCCCTGCCCACCCTGCCCTCTATCTCCCCTCACCCCCCAAGCCCACACTACCCTCCACCGCCCCCTCACCACCCATCCTGCCCTCCACCCGTTCACCCCCTCCCCTCAGCTTCCCCTTACCCCGCCTTCCCCGCCCCCCCCCCCCCCCACCTCCCCCCGTCTCCCCCCACCCCCAGCCCCCTCAATAATCTTAAATCCAACATTCGGATCTTCTCTATTCACCGACTAATTCCAATTGAACCCAGTTGACACCATTACACCAGTCCATTCCTCTACAGTCCATTACACCAGTCCATTCCTCTACAGTCCATTACACCAGTCCATTCCTCAACAGTCCATTACACCAGTCCATTCCTCTACAGTCATTAGACCAGTCCATTCCTCTACAGTCCATTACACCAGTCCATTCCTCTACAGTCATTAGACCAGTCCATTACTCTACAGTCCATTACACCAGTTCATTCCTCTACAGTCATTAGACCAGTCCATTCCTCTACAGTCCATTACACCAGTCCATTCCTCTACAGTCATTAGACCAGTCCATTCCTCTACAGTCCATTACACCAGTCCATTCCTCTACAGTCATTAGACCAGTCCATTCCTCTACAGTCCATTACACCAGTCCATTCCTCTACAGTCATTAGACCAGTCCATTCCTCTACAGTCCATTACACCAGTCCATTCCTCTACAGTCATTAGACCAGTCTATTCCTCTACAGTCCATTACACCAGTCCATTCCCCTACAGACCATTACACCAGTCCATTCCTCTACAGTCCATTACACCAGTCCACTCCTCTACAATCCATTACACCAGTCCATTCCTCTACAGTCATTAGACCAGTCCATTCCTCTACAGACCATTACACCAGTCCATTCCTCTACAGTCCATTACACCAGTCCATTCCTCTACAGTCCATTACACCAGTCCACTCCTCTACAATCCATTACACCAGTCCATTCCTCTACAGTCATTAGACCAGTCCATTCCTCTACAGTCCATTACACCAGTCCATTCCTCTACAGTCATTAGACCAGTCCATTCCTCTACAGACCATTACACCAGTCCATTCTCCTACAGTCCATTACACCAGTCCATTCCTCTACAGACCATTACACCAGTCCATTCCTCTACAGTCCATTACACCAGTCCATTCTCCTACAGTCCATTACACCAGTCCATTCCACTACAGTCCATTGCACCATTTCATTCCTCTACAGTCCATTACACCAGTCATTTCCTCTACAGGCCATTACACCAGTGCATTCCTCCACAGTCCATTATACCAGTCCACTCCTCTAAAACCATTACACAAGTCCATTCCTCTACAGTCCATTACACCAGTCCACTCCTCTAAAACCATTACACCAGTCCAATCCTCTACAGTCCATTACACCAGTCCACTCCTCGACAGTCCATTACACCAGTCCATTCCTCTACAGTCCATGACACCAGCCCACTCCTCCACAGTCCATTACACCAGTCCATTCTTCTACAGTCCATTACACCAGTCCACTCCTCTAAAACCATTACACCAGTCCATTCCCCTACAGTCCATTCCCCTACAGTCCATTACACCAGTCCATTCCTCTGCAGTCCATAACACCAGTCCTCTCCTCTAAATTAAATGAAATGAAAATCACTTATTGTCACAAGTAGGCTTCAAATGAAGTTACTGTGAAAAGCCCCTAGTCACCACATTCCGGCGCCTGTTCGAGGAGGCTGTTTCGGGAATTGAACCGTGCTGCTGGCCTGCCTTGGTCTGGTTTCAAAGCCAGCGATTTAGCCCTCTGCTAAGCAGCCTCATTACACCAGTCCATTCCCCTACAGCCCATTACACCAGTCCATTCTTCTACAGTCCATAACACCAGTCCATTCCTCTACAGTCCATTCCTCTACAGTCCATCACACCAGTCCACTCCTCTACAATCCATTACACCAGTCCATTCCTCTACAGTCCATTACACAAGTCCATTCCTCTACAGTCCATTCCTCTACAGTCCATCACACCAGTCCACTCCTCTACAGTCCATTACACCAGTCCGTTCCTCGACAGTCCATTACACCAGTCCATTCCTCTACAATCCATTACACCAGTCCATTCCTCTACAGTCCATTACACCAGTCCATTCCTCTACAGTCCATTACACCAGTCCATTCCTTTACAAACCATTACACCAGTCCATCCTTCTACAGTCCATTACACCAGTCCATTCCCCTACAGTCCATTCCCCTACAGCCCATTCGTCTGCAGTCCAAAACACCAGTCCACTCCTCTAAATGAAATGATATGAAAATCACTTATTGTCACAAGTAGGCTTCAAATGAAGTTACTGTGAAAAGCCCCTAGTCTCCACATTCCGACGCCTGTTCGGGGAGGCTGTTACGGGAATTGAACCGTGCTGCTGGCCTGCCTTGGTCTGCTTTCAAAGCCAGCGATTTAGCCCTGTGGTAAACAGCCCCATTACACCATTACACCAGTCCATTCCTCTACAGTCCATTACACCGGTCCATTACACCAGTCCATTCCCCTACAGTCCATTACACCAGTGCACTCCTCTACAGTCCATTACAGCAGTCAATTCCCCTGCAGTCCATTACACCAGTCCATTCCTCGCCCGTCCATTACACCAGTCCATCCCTCTACCGTCCATTACACCAGTCCATCCCTCTACCGTCCATTACACCAGTCCATTCTTCTACAAACCATTACACCAGTCCATTCTTCTACAGTCCATTACACCAGTCCATTCTTCTACAAACCATTACACCAGTCCATTCCCCTACAGTCCATTACACCAGTCCATTCCTCCACAGTCCATTACACCAGTCCATTCCTCTACAGTCATTACACCAGTCCATTCCTCTACAGTCCATTACACCAGTCCATTCTTCTACAGTCCATTACACCAGTCCATTCTTCTACAGTCCATTACACCAGTCCATTCCTCCACAGTCCATTACACCAGTCCATTCCTCTACAGTCATTACACCAGTCCATTCCTCTACAAACCATTACACCAGTCCATTCTTCTACAGTCCATTACACCAGTCCATTCCTCCACAGTCCAATACACCACTCCACTCCTCTACAAACCATTACACCAGTCCATTCTTCTACAGTCCATTACACCAGTCCATTCCTCTACAGTCATTACACCAGTCCATTCCTCTACAAACCATTACACCAGTCCATTCCTCCACAGTCCATTACACCAGTCCATTCCTCTACAGTCATTACACCAGTCCATTCCTCTACAAACCATTACACCAGTCCATTCTTCTACAGTCCATTGCACCAGTCCATTCCTCTACAGTCCATTACACCAGTCCATTCGTCTACAATCCATTACACCAGTCCATTCCTCTACAGTCCATTACACCAGTCCATTTCACCAGTCCATTACACCAGTCCATTACACCAGTCTATTCCTCTACAGTCCATTACACCAGTCCATTTCACCAGTCCATTCCACCAGTCCATTACACCAGTCCATTCCTCTACAGTCCATTACACCAGTCCATTCGTCTACAATCCATTACACCAGTCCATTCCTCTACAGTCCGTTACACCAGTCCATTTCACCAGTCCATTACACCAGTCCATTACACCAGTCTATTCCTCTACAGCCCATTACACCAGTCCATTTCACCAGTCCATTACACCAGTCCATTCTTCTACAGTCCATTGCACCAGTCCATTCCTCTACAGTCCATTACACCAGTCCATTCGTCTACAATCCATTACACCAGTCCACTCCTCTACAGTCCATTACACCAGTCCATTCTTCTACAGTCCATTGCACCAGTCCATTCCTCTACAGTCCATTACACCAGTCCATTCGTCTACAATCCATTACACCAGTCCACTCCTCTACAGTCCATTACACCAGTCAGTTCCTCTACAGTCCATTACACCAGTCCACTCCTCTACAGTCCATTCGTCTACAATCCATTATACCAGTCCACTCCTCTAAAACCATTACACCAGTCCACTCCTCTACAGTCCATTACACCAGTCCACTCCTCTACAGTCCATTACACCAGTCCACTCCTCTACAGTCCATTACACCAGTCCGTTCCTCTACAGTCCATTACACCAGTCCACTCCTCTAAAACCATTACACCAGTCCACTCCTCTACAGGCCATTACACCAGTCCACTCCTCTAATGGATGTCAGGGATGTACACAGCACAAAGGCTGCGAGAAAAGTAACAAGTTAAACCGCTTTGTGGCCTTATGAAAACACATTTGAGTGCTGCTCCTGGGATGGCGCAACGAATTGGGATTAAATCAAAACAGTTTGTCAGGCAGGAGAAATGACGCGTGTTCGGATAAATCCCTGGAAATGTAGCAAAGCGGCTGTCTCATCCAGGGATGGTTAAATAAAGTGACAGCTCACCGCAGTTAGCCATTGTCCGGGGAAATAAACTACTTTATCCATGCGACTGATCGCCAATGCAGTGTACTCGGGCAATAGGTAAAGCAGAGTACTCGCTTAAATAGCGTATTCGGGCAATACTTAAAGCTAACCCCTTAAAGCAGTGTGCACGGACAATGTACTCGGATTGTGTACTCGGGCAATAGGTAAAGCAGCGTTGTCGCTTAAATAGCGTATTCGGGCAGTACTTAAAGCAGTGTACTCGGGCAGTGTACTCGGACAATACTTAAAGGCAATACCTGATGAAGAAGCTACGCTCCGAAAGCTAGTGATTCAAAATAAACCTGTTGGATTTTCACCAGGTGTTCTAAGACTTCTTAAAATACTTAAAAGCAGTGTACACATGCAGTGTACTCGGGCAATACTTAAAGTACTGTACTCGCTTAAAGCAGTGTACTGGAGTAATATTTAAAGCAGTGTATTGGGGCAGTGTACTCGGGCAGGGAAATAGGTTCGTAACTTGGAGATCAGCTCGATCCTCCATTACTTGTTAGGCTGGAGCAATCCCAACCAGCCGCCACACGCTTCTCAGGGTGGGGTAACCGGCGCTACATGTCAGAACAGGGGAAAGGAGGTTGTAAAAAGTTGAATAAAGGTAGAAATGCACCGAATGCCTGTAAGCTGCCGAATAAGGGAACCCCCTATAAAATGCAGCGGACAGTCCATGGAGTTGTCCTTCCCCCATCTGAGCAGTTGGATAATGTAATGGTCATGGCGCTGGCTGGACCCAGGAGTCCTACACTGAAGATGTGTCTGTGATAAAAGGCGTGAGGGTGGAACCTCAGCAAAATCAATTCACCACTGCACGAAAAAGCTGGCAGAAATACCACAATGAAAGGACATTTTGATAAATAACCTCTCGAAATGTGTTGTTCGAACGGTTAAACTATCTTTCTGCATAATACGGGATTATGGCTTCTGGTAAAATTAAGATTGCAATTACTTGGCAGGATAGCAATCATCATCTGTCTTACCGGAATCACAAGAATCAGTTGGCTGAGAAGTTCACATCTCCCTCACCCACCCAACTCTGCCAGAGATGCGGCGGAATGCAGTTGAAGTTGAAGAAGGAAGCGGGTTGGAAGGCTCAGTGCGCAGAGCCGGAATGGAACCCCCTCCTGCCTGGAGGTCTGCAAAGAGAAACGGGCTAATACTCACTGAAGATGCTGTTCTTGTCCAGCGTGCCGTCGATCTTGCCGCTGAGATGGATCTGCAGGTGGTACTTGGTGGCACAGTAAAGCCTTCTCCGGCGCGGCGCGCCCCCGAGATGCTCGTACACCCCGCCGCGCCCGCCGGCATCCCTCCGCAGTCTGGGCTGGCAGGCCGGGGACGGGCCGCACGGCTCCTCCAGGGCCACACTGGGCGCCAGCGGCTGCTGTAGACTCAAAGCCAGAAGACCCAGCAACAAGCAGAGAGTTATAAACATTGTGGCATGGCCGAAACTGCCGCCGGGACAATCCGCTGCCAATCCAGGTCTGGATTAATTGGGTGCAGGGGTCCCATTAAAACCGTGTCACAGGCGGGCCCACAGGGCGCGGGGGGCGGCGGTCCACCCGTCCAAACATCTGCCTTTATCCTCTTGCTTCAAGAGTCAGTGCTCTGCGCCATCAGAATCTCCCCAAGCAGCCGGTGCCAGCTCCCCCCCCCAAGTCCTCCCTCCTCTCCAAATAGCGCAGGGCAGACTGCGGCGGAAAAAAACACCACTCAATTTCACTTAAGACACTATCGTGAGATTTCGTGGCAACCCCGGTGATCGACGGCGCAAAGGAATAAAAGGACTTTCCTGGGGAACAATAGCTGAACTCCGACCAGCTGATACAAAGGCAAGGTATCACAGGCTTGTGTGAATTGCCCGGCTGAGGCGGGGGTAAGATTACAAGATGACACGAACCTGTGGCTTATTTCGCAAAACCGCATCACAAAGAATGCAGAGCTTCCTTCAGAACCCCTTAAAAAAATGGTCCAAGAGACCAATTATACAGATGAAAAAAAAAACAGACACTGAAGGGGTTGGAGCTGCTGTTCCCCTATGCACAGCACAACTCCCAGTTACCATCAATGCAAACTAACAATACGTGACAACTTGGGTGACTGATGCTGAAATGAAGCAGTTTAGAGAGAGAGAAAGTTTCTTTAAAAAGATGCCCACAGCAAGCTGCATACGAAAGGGAATTGCCAACGCTGCAGTGTGTGTGTGGGTGGGTGGAAGATAAAGCATGTCTTCCGCAATACCGCCTGTTGCAATTTCGACACATATTTCAACAAAAAAGGCAAATTGACACCTTTTTCCAGTTTTCTGATATGCTGGCGTGTAGAGCACATTACCAGTTGCGCCTCACCCACTGAATGCACCCAATCCTCGCCCTTTGGGTAGTTCCGTCCCCCCCCCCCCCCCCCCCCGAATTCAATCAAAAACTACCCAGTATCAGAAAGGTTATTTCACAGAACCTCCAGCGCAAAGACTGGAAACTATTGCAGAGTACTCCCTGCTCTTTAATTTATTAACTGCGCTGGAGTGTACTGAACATTGTTTTTTGCACTTAATGAAGGCTGTTCATGTTTCTAAATCCTCATGAGGAGCACAGAGGACTGGGCTGGACTGATAACTCTCCAAGTACTTGATTTGTCTGAAATCTAACCACCTCACGCTGCTGATGTGACTCAGAATTATGCGTGGGGAGTCCTCTGCAAAACTATCGCTGGGTTCTGTCCAAACCCTGTGGTTTGGCCTACGGAATATTCACGAAATACATCTCGATTTCCGGACAATCGATTAAGCAGCATGTGGACTCTTAAACCGGTGCATTCCCCAAACCGGTGCATTCCCCAATCCCTCTGTCGGAGAGGTGAAGGTTAAAGGCAACACGACCCATTCGGTAAAAGCTAATTCCCAACAATATTCCAACCCTCTGCCTCCCCGCGCGATGCTGACCCTCTGCTACTTCTGACAATGTCTCTTCACAGATACCACTTGAGCTTCTCTTACACGTTTAAAGGTAAACTGTAAAAGCGAACTGATCACACAGACTCGCACCAATCGAAAAGAGACTAAGCCCCCCCCCCCCTCCCTTGTACAATCCATTTTACACCTTAAATAAAATTCAACAAAATTTTAAACATGTTTAATGGGGATGGAGGTATCGGCACTCAACGTGAAGCAGCATGCAATTAATTAAAAACCATTCTAGTTAAACATCTGTTTCCAATAATATCATATGTCTTCAATCAGACTGCACAACAGCAAACTCCAATCGGTGTTTAATGTCGCAATAAAGAAGTACGTTTCTGAACTAATCCCTTTTTTAATGCTCGCTGTTAATCAGCGGGCCATACAGTGGGCGGGACAGCAGCGCGCACATGACCCGTGTCCAAATTGCTTCCATCCCGGCTACACCATGGTTTCCACATTCAGGTTGGGTAGGAGGTCCCAATCCCGCTGCCCCCTGGGGGGTCAGTCACCGGGGGGCAGCACGCTGACAGCTCGCCAGCAATTCCCCAGACAACCCCCACCCTCCCCAAGAAACAGAACCCGAGGTTTGGAAACCTCCCCATGGACATGGAGAAGATCAAGTGGCTCTCCCTCTCTCCGCAGTCAGACAGCAACATGGCCAAATGGAAGATCGCTGACGTACATTATAAGTTGTCTGGTGACCATTTCGGTCTTTTTTTTAAAGTCCGCTTTTGATGTGGTCTGGTTGTGACTGAGGGTAGCATTTTAGATGTGGTTTGCTGTCTGTTTCTGGAAGCAGTTTTAATTAGCCCTTAACCTCGCAGAAAATACTCTGTGCTCAGAGAGCAACAATAGCGCAGCAGTTTGTGAATCCTTTTTCCTCTCTCTCTCTCTCCCTTGAACGAGGAACTCGTTACTATTCACAGCACCAACCCAAACACAATGTTCTCACCGGTTGAGTTGGGTTAAGGATTAAAGGGGGGGGGGGGGGGTACTTACGCTCCGATAGCCTTACCCATGTCTATCAGTCACAGCAGAGTAACTGGAGCCAAGTGCGTTGGCAAAACGTCTTCAAGTGCATTTGGCATCCTGTAGGCGGGATGGGAGGGAAGGGGGAATGTTTTTCCTCCTCAGAGTAACAGTGGTGGCCATTTGGGTAGCAATTAAGCGGCGGAGGAGTAACTCAGGCTCGCTACATACACGCGTGTTGCTCAAATCCATCTGTGGAGGTCTGTGATCCAAACAGAACCCGTTCCTCTTGTCAAAAAACCCGGACCAATCTTTGCCTCATTGCAAACCGCACATTACAGAAAAAAAAACATCTGCATCCATACCAAATATTGCCACCCTTCACATGGATGCGCGCCCGCCAGAGTTCGCAGCCATGCCTGGCGTACAGTTTTATGAATGAATGAATGAAACAGCAATTTTAAAGACATACTTCCGACCAGGAAGTTGGGATTGGCTGATAAACACCCCCAGATTGACCGCACACAATTTAATAAGTTAATAGACTCTTCCACATGCCCTGCCTCCTATTACTATTCCCGGCTCACAGATTGTGAGTGCTCCGCTGTGATAATTAGGAGTTTTGAAATATTAATGTTCTAAAAGGGGGGGGGGGGGGGGGAACGAAGCGAGGGCGGAAAGCGAAGCTTCTCAGGAAGCTCGGTATGTTCAATCATAAAAAAGTGAGGGTGTAAAATATACTTTTGCATTCCCCGCTTCTCGTAGGCAGAGCATCCTGTTGGCAACAACTCTCTTTCTCTGTCTCTCTCGGAGCACGTCAATGATTTTAGTGTTTTAAATGGATGCCCGATGGGAAAAAAATGGGGAGTTGAAATTTGTAACCGCAATAAATGCACGGTTGGGAGTGGTGATGAAGGAGCAACCCCAGTCCCTCGCCAATTAAAAAGTGATTACTTGTTCAAACACAGTGCCTTCCCTGGCCCCAAAGAACGCAATATTCAAAGGCCGGTCAGTTTTGTTAGTAGAACCAGCGGTAAGTACTTATTCCTGAAAATAAAGAAGCCAAGATTATCCTCTTAATACCCATGAGGTCTTAACATTTCAGAGAAACTGCGTACTTCAAGATTCTGCCACAAATATATGGAAACTCTGTTCAGGAGGCACGGTGCGTTTACATTTATAACTCATACATTTTTCAATATCAAGTATCTGCGGGATTGCGAGATTTTATGAGTTGGCGGGTAGATTAATGACAAATACCCATCGATTTTCTGTTTGAAGGGAAATTGCGATTGGTTGCCGACAGGAATGGCTGTGTTTTTTATTGGTTTCTATGTAACTTGACTGAAAACGCAACTCTGTCACCATCTGCCACAGTGTTACCTCAGCTGAAATAATCTTATGGCCGACATTAAGGACTCAACCTTTCCCAAGTTATCCCCCAATATGTTCATGTACCCTGTCAGCGATTTAATACTCCACACGTTTCTGTCTGACACACACTCCCAGTCCACTTGTACCCAACACATCACTGGAACTGAAAATTGATGATTGTAACACTATTGGGATTTATTTACAATCTTTTCTGGGCTCCGTAGACATGAAATTGATATTACAAAATCAAAACGATTGACTTTCGTTTAAAAAAAACTTGAAGATGTTTTCAATGTAACCAATAAGATGCAGTCCCGCCCAATCTCTAGCACACAGTAATCTGAAATATACAAGGGTTAAAACAGGGATGGGTCCGTTCAGTCAACCCCGGCCCTCTGGTTACCTTCCCCAGAGCGCTGTATCCCGCCCCCAGTCCCTCGCACACTTACCCAATTCCCTTTTCAAAGCCCCAATTGAATCAGACGCCACTATACTGAGGCAATACATTCCAGACCACAGCCACTCATGTCAAAAAGATATTTCCTCAGGTTTGGGTCTTTGGGGCCACTCACTTTAAATCACTATTCTGTGATTCTCAACCTATCTGCCAATGGGAACTGTTCCCCTCTCTGTCTAGACCCGCCATGATTTTGAACACCTCAATCTAATCTCCTTTCAACCTGCTCCAAGGAGAGAATAGACACAACGATCAATCTGTCCACACAACTGGTATCCCGGAACAAATTCTTGCAAATCTTATTTGTACTCCCTCTAAAGCCTTCGCATCTTCCCTGAAGCGCAGTTCCCAGGAATTTGACACAATACTCTAGTTGACGCCAAATTAGTGTTTTACAAATGTTCATCATAACTTCCTTTCTTTTGTACTCTGCGCCTCTATTTACAAAGCCCATTGTGCAAGATGTCCTTTTAAGCTGCCGTCAATAATCCGTCCGCATATACCCCCAGGTTCCTCTATTCCTGCAATCATTTGAGCATTGTATCCTGAGCTTATATTGCCTCTTTTCATTCTTCCGACCAAAATGTATCACTTTACACTTCTCTTTATTAAACTGTATCCGTGATGTGCTTGCCCACCCCACTAGCCTGTCTATATCCACTTGAATGTATCATCATCCTCCTTGCAATTTACCAAACCTCCAAGTTTTGTGTCTTCTACAAATTGTGTCGTTGTGCCTTGTACACCCTAGTCTAAGGTATTAATGTATCAAGAAAAGCAGTGGTCTTAGTACCAAACCCTATGGAATCCCACTATACACTTTCAACCATTCCGAAAAATAATGTTCACCTCCAGCTTTCCCTCTGACGCTTTTACTTCCATGGGCTTCAACTTTACTGACAAGCCTACTATGTGGCACTTTATAAAATGCCTTTTGGAGTCCTTATACACCCCATCAACCACATTACCCTCATCAACCCTCTCTGTTACCTCATCAATAAACTGAGCCAAACATTTAACACATCTGGACTGAATTTCCTTAATTAATCCACAATTGTCCTTTTGTTTTTGTCCCATTTGATTTTTTTGCTCTAAAAGCTTTCTCACAACAAGGTTAAATTGACTGGACTTTCCTGGCTCTGCTCACCCTCGAAGTGTTTTTGGACAGGATCAAGCATTTGCAATTCTCCAGCCCGGAAGGAGGACCGGAGCATTATAGTTAGTGCGGCTGCAATTTCCCTCATTATCTTTGGATATATACCATCCAGTGACTTATCGACTGCAATGACAGCCAGCCTTCATAGTGCCTCCTCTTCATCCCTTCTTTTCTGCTCATCCCATATCCTAATTGACTGTTTTTTCACCGTGACTTTGGCAACAACTTCTCCTCGCTAAATGCAGAGGTGAGATATTAATTTAGTACCTCTGCTATCCCTGTCCTGTATGTTCAGATCTCACTTTTGATTCCCAAACAGACCGATTTACTATCATTTTAGGAGTAAAAAGCCAAAGGCTTTTTTAACAGCAGTCCTGTTTATATTACCTGCCAATCTCTTATAATCTCTATTTGCCCCATTATTTTCTTTTCCACTTGCTGTCTGAATTTTCCATATGCACCACACAATCGCTGGTTCAGACTATCTGGCATATAATAGGTTATGACCCGGGTTCGATTCCCGGCTTGGGTCACTGTCTGTGCGGAGTCTGCACGTTCTCCCCGTGTCTGCGTGGGTTTCGTCTGGGTGCTCCGGTTTCCTCCCACAGTCCCAAGATGTGCAGGTTAGGTGGATTGACCATGCTAAGTTGCCCTTAGTGTCCAAGAGGTTAGGTCGGGTTATGAGGGATAGGGTGGAAGAAAAGGTTCGATGCAGACTCGATGGACCGAATGGCCTCCTTCTGCTCTGCAGTGATTGTATAATTTGCATGTCCAACTTACTGGCACTGGCTACACGATAGTCACAACCGAATGTCACAGACAGTAACTATTTGAAATATGTATTGAAAACCAATATGTCACTCATTGTCCGATATGATACAATTCACAACCACTGGCTAACTAACGACCACTTATTGATTGTACATGAAAGACACAGGCTACATCTAGGGTACGAAGTTGGCACAGATTCCACCCATGTAGAGCGGAATTATATAAACAACCCACCATCCACCTAGAAAAATATCTGATACATGATTAAATGACAAACTATTTTCTTTTTTTTGCACAACCGCCTAATATTGTTTTGGCAATAAGCCGAAATGTAAGATAGCCTCACTTATTTATTTTTTAATTTCTGTATTGCCGCGGGATTTATTTATATCTGGCATGAAAGGTTTATTCTGCAATAGCTTTTAATGACCAGTTAAACACTGCCAGGCAATACAAAGTTCGAGATGAGAGTATGAGTGGCTTCTACCCCCCAACCCAACCCCCCCCCCCCCCCCCCACTCTCTCTCTCTCTCTCTCTGCAATTCAGGAAGAGACCCACAACGATGCTGACCCAATCAAACCGATCTTTGAACCTTTTCTGCTGTACTTTTCCTCATGCCACAGTCTTTTCACTTCATTACGGAGTTGAAGGTCCGGACTGAGCTCCAGTCACTGTCTCAGACATCAGTGGCCCTGACAAATCACCGCTGAGCCCTCTTTGTCCTGTGCTCTTTGATCTCACCTGCCCGTCAAGAACACACACACAAAAAAGAACAGGGTACAGTCAAAAACACAGTGCAAACAAACTCATTCCCCATACGGCACTAGCGGCCGGGCAGAGAAAGAAAAACCTTTGCATCTGATGTGCAACTGTGTTTTACTGACCAATTTGCTGCAAACCATTGTGTTCAACTGGCACCTGGGGTAAAATTCAGACCAGATGTGAATACAATTTTTGGGATTCAAATTCAGAAAGTTAAAATAGATCACTTTGGCCCCTGTGAAAATGTGCACCGACCTCCCCCCCCCCCCCCCCCTCCACTCATCCCTAGCTAAAGTATGATCTCATGTCCATTTGTACCTTTGTGATCCGAGTTATGTATCAATGTGCCGGGTGATTAGAGAGCGAGTTTCAAAATACTTTATGAATAGAAAGCTCCTCTCAGCTGAAATTGGATAGGCTTCCTGATACTTTCAGCTTTCTTTTACTTCTGACTTCAGGTTTCAACTACTTTTCAGAAGGTATTAGAATACCCTATACTTTCCAACACTGTTATCTTTGTGACACCCTGTAATACTATCATCAGGTTGCCGACTGATCAGAGAGGAAAAAAATACTATAGGCGGATCTGCTTCAAATCCCATTGGATGAAGTGGTCTGATAGCAGAGCATCCGTCGCAAATATCTGAAACGAAATTGTCAAACACTCTCCCGCTTTGCCACCTTATCGTTATCGTGTCGATGTTGCACTGGTACTGGGTAGAGACTAGGACAATACCTGGTTTCCTCCAGGTGCTCTGGTTTCCTCCCACAAGTCCCGAAAGATGTGCTGTTAGATGAATTGGACATTCTGAATTCTCCCTCTGTGTATCCGAACAGGCGCCGGAGTGTGGTGACTAGGGGATTTTCACAGTGACTTCACTGCAGTGTTAATGTAAGCCTACTTGTGACACTAATAAAGATTATTATTATAAAAGTTGGCTCTGCTCTGATGGCCAAAGCAAAGCTCTGCATATGTACTCAATACAGGTCTCATTTAATGGACCCAGATATCAGTTATAATAATAATAATCTTTATTGTCACAAGTAGGCATACATTAACACTGCAATGAAGTTACTGTGAAAATCCCCTAGTCGCCACACTCCAGCGCCTGTTCGGGTACACAGAGGGAGAATTCAGAATGTCCAATTCACCTAACCAGCACGTCTTTCGAGATTTGTGGGAGGAAACCGGAGCACCCGAAGGAAACCCACGCAGGCACGGGGAGAACGTGCAGACTCCGCACAGACAGTGACCCAAGCCAGGAATCGAACCCGGGTTCCTGACATTGTGAAGCAACAGCGCTAATCACTGTGCTACCGTGCTGCCCTTAATATCAAGCTGGCCAAGAGTTACAGTCATGTTGTCTCCTCATTGGGTGTCTCTTACCTCAGACAAACAGATAGGACTGAGGAGATACTTGGTGCCTCTCCACCTCGTGATTGCCACTCACTTGCCAATGCAACTGCAAGGCCGACAAAGCCTAATAGACACATTGATACAACACCAGCAATTTAAAGCTGGCCTAATTCCTCCTTTGCATTTACCATATTGAAGCCCATACTATTTACTTAGCAGCAGATAAGTGATGTCTATAAATATCTTTGGAATCGGTTCTCCTTAATTTGGTCGCAAGCGCAGGGCCTGGACCAATCTTGCCTTCAATTGATGACAAGTCAAAAGAAGCTATTTTGATCCTGTGTCAGATTAGGCAACGTCTCTCATGCTGAACCAGTAGGGACAACTCTAATATCTCCATTTTCAAAGCGATATTAATTAATTGGAGATGGTCTTTGAAGAGGAACATAGATAATCCCTGCATTTATTACAACATTTTATCTCTTCTCAGAGATAAAAAAAAATGTAGGTGGGGCTCGATCTCAATATTTTCACAGACTGCATGTTTGTAACAGACAGTTTTGATTCAAATGTGATCATAAGACAAGAAAACACAATTAATTGGCAATTAACATCTTTCAGAGCCTTTGAATCGGTTTTCCACAGAAAGGGTTTGAAAAAAGTTACTTTTAATGTTTATTGAGCAAAACATTTATTCGCTCATATTTCTAAAAGGTACACAGATGAAAGTTGGAGATAGTTTTCTCCTTAGTCTGAGCAATAAGCAATCGATTTCCTAGTCCAGGGAATCAAAGAACACCTCAAACCCATTGTGACAGAAGGTTCTTTGATCCCCATCTGTGTCTGAACAAAACAGGCAGGAATAGGAGGAAAAATACTTCTGAAAGCAGGAACGTCTTGCAGGATAAAGGAAATACAGGCAGACAATGTGTCAAATCACCTGGAAATGTTGAAGGATAATTAGAACCCAGCATTGTTAAATCAAGTAAGATGTCACAGTAACATTGACATCTGAATATTCAATGAAGCAAGACAGTGTGGCTATGACAACTATCATTGCAGTAAGACCCATCTGATTCATTAATAGAGAAATCTGCCAATCTCACCTGGTCTGACCGACATGTGACTCCAGACTTTCAGCAATGTGGTTGACTCTTAACTGCTCTCTGCATAGCCGAGGAAACCACTCATTCAAGGACAATTAGGGATGGGCAACAAATGCTTGCCCAGCCAGCGATGCCCACATCCTATAAAATAATAAAAGAGAATCTGGTTATGCTGGCTATTGGCTTGGCATGATGTTTTCTTTACTTTGTGTTAATATGCAAAAATATGTCATGAATGAAGTGAGTCTGATCATAATGATTGTTTCAGATGTCCATGTTACCATAAGACCATAAGACATAGGAGCGGAAATAAGGCCATTCGGCCCATCGAGTCCACTCCACCATTCAATCATGGCTGATTTCAACTCCATTTACCCGCTCTCTCTCCATAGCCCTTAATTCCTCGAGAAATCAAGTATTTATCAACTTCTGTCTTAAAGACACTCAACGTCCCGGCCTCCACCGCCCTCTGTGGCAATGAATTCCACAGACCCACCACTCTCTGGCTGAAGAAATTTCTCCTCATCTCTGTTCTAAAGTGACTCCCTTTTATTCTAAGGCTGTGCCCCCGGGTCCTAGTCTCCCCTGCTAATGGAAACAACTTCCCTACATCCACCCTATCTAAACCATTCATTATCTTGAAAGTTTCTATTAGATCTCCCCTCAACTTCCTAAACTCCAATGAATATAATCCCAGGATCCTCAGACGTTCATCGTATGTTAGGCCTACCATTCCTGGGATCATCCGTGTGAATCTCCGCTGGACCCGCTCCAGTGCCAGTATGTCCTTCCTGAGGTGTGGGGCCCAAAATTGCTCACAGTATTCTAAATGGGGCGTAACTAATGTTTTATAAAGCTTCAGAAGTACATCCCTGCTTTTATATTCCAAGCCTCTTGAGATGAATGACAACATTGCATTTGCTTTCTTAATTACGGACTCAACCTGCAAGTTTACCTTTAGAGAATCCTGGACTAGGACTCCCAAGTCCCTTTGCACTTCAGCATTATGAATTTTGTCACCGTTTAGAAAATAGTCCATGCCTCTATTCTTTTTTCCAAAGTGCAAGACCTCGTACTTGCCCATGTTGAATTTCATCAGCCATTTCTTGGACCACTCTCCTAAACTGTCTAAATCTTTCTGGAGCCTCCCCACCTCCTCCATACTACCTGCCCCTCCACCTATCTTTGTATCATCGGCAAACTTAGCCAGAATGCCCCCAGTCCCGTCATCTAGATCGTTAATATATAAAGAGAACAGCTGTGGCCCCAACACTGAACCCTGCGGGACACCACTCGTCACCGGTTGCCATTCCGAAAAAGAACCTTTTATCCCAACTCTCTGCCTTCTGCCTGACAGCCAATCATCAATCCATGTTAATACTTTGCCTCGAATACCATGGGCCCTTATTTTACTCAGCAGTCTCCCGTGAGGCACCTTATCAAAGGCCTTTTGGAAGTCAAGATAGATAACATCCATTGGCTTTCCTTGATCTAACCTATTTGTTATCTCTTCAAAGAACTCTAACAGGTTTGTCAGGCACGACCTCCCCTTACTAAATCCATGCTGACTTGTCCTAATCCGACCCTGCACTTCCAAGAAATCTCATCCTTGACAATGGATTCTAGAATCTTGCCAACAACCGAGGTTAGGCTAATTGGCCCATAATTTTACCATAAGGTCATGGCTATAATAATTTGCAAATGACCTTAGATCATCAAATGTCTGCTTAATTGTCCTTCAGAGTTTGAAGAAGTGCATTTGCAAAAGACACCAGCATCTGATTCAGGTCAAAAGGGGTTATTATTGCTACACTCCCAAATGATATTCTTGTATAAACAGACACACTACAGTGTCAGCCCAACTCCCATAAAAGTAAGATGGTCAGACCATTCATGAAAGAAACAGACATCACTGAAACTAAGTAAGTACCTATTGATGACCAAATTTGTAGCAGCAAAGAAGTGATACTATATAGCAGAAGCTTTCTTCATAGTACTGTATAGTGCATTTCTAACACACTGATTTACCAGAGCTAGATAACTTCTTCAATGTGACTGTCAAAATAAATCTGCTAGTAAAGCGATTGAAAGTAATAGGACTAAGGATAAACATAGAGTATACTCAGAAATATAATGGGTTAAGCTCTAATATACCATGCATGGGGTGCTATAAGTTATGGTTACCTCTATTCCTTAAGCCATATTAGTTTATGTTCCTTCAGCTTTGAATAACCGCCCCACCCCACCCACCAACCACCCACTCCCCCACCCACCCACCCACCCACTCCAGAACTTATTTGCTTTAGTTCTGCACAAAATATCTCTCTGGGTCTATCCGAATGCTTCTATTCATTATTGAAAAAACGGGATTATGCCCTCTTCTCCCTTAATTAGTTTTTTTTCAATGAGAGTAGATTTTGTTTCCTTCATGTCTTTTTGTAGTTAACTGATTTAAAATTGAAACCATCCATGCTGCAATTCTCTGACTCCTTTCACTATCTCTATAATTTTCAAGAGTACAGTGACCACAACTGGGCATAACACTATGTCTTACAACATTAGACATGCATTGAAAGATTCAATTTATACAGCAGAGCATTCCGTTTGTCATTTAACCATTACCATGTGCTATGATATTTCCATTAGTTGCTCAACTGCTACACCAAAATAATGTTTTTTCACAGCATATTCTTTGGGTTTTGGCCATCTTTCCTATTTTAGGAACAGTGCACATTACTTTGCATCTGTCAGCGTTAAACACTGCCATTTATCTCCCCACACTTTAAAATTCTGCTAACTTATATACTTCATTAGCCCCTTGTAAATATCCTTTTCACGATTCCTGCTTAACCTGCTATAATTTAGTCATTTTAGACATTCCAATTTCAGCACTCTCATCAGGATTATTTATAAATATAAAGAGCAGAGGCACTATGTCTGATCCATTGGCATTCCATTGATCACAGTAATCCCATTAAACTGAAGAATGTTCTTATTCATTTTTGTCCATCAAGAAGAGACATGGCTTCCTTTACTATTCAAAATCAAATTGTCCCTGGTTGATCCAGGCTGGAGAAAGCAGACATCTGGACAAACTATGGAGGATTGATTGATGTACCAGTGACTCTTGTGCAGCTGTGAAACACTTGCTGCCACCCATAGGATTATAGAATTTACAATGTAGATGGAGGCCATTCAGCCAATCGAGTCTGCACCGGCCCTTGGAAAGGGCACCCCACTTAATCCACGCCTCCACCCTATCCCTGTAACCCAGTCTAACCTTTTGGACACTAAGGGGCACTTCAGCATGGCCAATCCACCTAACCCGCACATCTTTCGATTGTGGGAGGAAACCGGAGCACCCGGAGGAAACCCATGCAGACATGGGAGAACGTGCAAACTCCACACAGAGTGTCACCTGAGACTGGAATTGTATCCAGGTCCCTGGAGATGTGAGGCAAGAATGCTAACCACTGTGCCACCGTGCTGCTGATGTTGCGGGTGGTTAAGCCTGGCGTGATGGACACCATCTTCATTAAGGCCATTGATCTCTATGATGTGGAGATGCCGGCGTTGGACTGGGGTGAGCACAGTAAAAAGTCTTACAACACCAGGTTAAAGTCCAACAGCTTCTTTTGGAATCACTGGCTTTCGGGGCGTAGCTCCTTCATCTGACTCACCTGAGGAAGGAGCTATATTCCGAAAGCTAGTAATTCCCCAAAACCTGTTGAATTTTAACCTGGTGTTGTAAGACTTCTTACTGATCTCCAGGGCTTTGGGTAGCTGGTCTCAGTGGAAACAAAGAGTAGGTTCCCTGTTATTAACCAAAAGGAGCTACAATATTCTATCACTTGCCCATTAGTACTATCTGTGAAAAAAAAAGAAATGTTTCATCAAAGCTTGCCGGAAAATGTTCCTTTCTCAACAATACGCAAGTTCTGGGCTGTCAAATGACTGCTCCCTGCTTTCCAGTCAAACAGTTCAATCAACTTTCATGAGACAGCTTCCTTGTTTCGGTGGAATCCAAACAAAAACTATTGTTATGCAATTTAATGTGCAAAGGTTCACTATTCCAAATGATCAATGTTCATGTCATCCAGCCAATAGAGAAACCAATTTTCAGCTTTCTTCTCCATAAGACACATCAAAACTCTAATGACGTCAACAACTCTGTTGTGAGCTTTTTCTATGCAACACTGAAGAGCAGTGACCAAGGGTCAGTCAGTTTGTATCTCTGCAAAAACTGGCAGGCCAGTGGGGCTCAACGAGCGTTGCCTGTTTCTTGAAAATCTTACTCCCTAATTACAATTACAAATGAGCTGAAAGGCAAAATAAAGTCCCAATGTGCTGTAGGAATGGAAAATAAAATAAACAGAAAATAAAATATAAACATTGTGTGTACTTTATTAAAGTACTTCTATAATTAGGTTCATTATAATAATCAACTCCTGGTTATTTCTCTTGGGGATAAAATAATTGTATCGCAGGGTACTAACAGGCAGACTGATATCAGTGTCCTTGACGGAGCAAAGAGCATCAGCATTCAGGCCATGATCACCCAAAACCAACCCCGCTGGGCCGGCCATGTGCTCAGGATGCCAGAGTCTCGACTGCCAAAGCAAACCTTCTTTGCCCAGTCCAAGGAAGACATCCAAACACGAGGAGGACAAAGGAAGCACTTTAAAGACACCCTGAAGGCTTACCTCAAGGCCTGCGGACCTACTTGGAGGAACCTTCTGATTGAAAGGACACATTCTTCAAGGACACCCAAAGGTATGAGGAAGCCTGGGAAACAAACACCAGTGGGGGAGTCCAGAACTAGGGGTCATAGTTTGAGGATAAGGGGCAAACATTTTCGGACTGAGGTGACGGGAAATGTCTTCACCCAAAGAGTGGTGAAACTGTGAAATTCGTTACCACAGTAGTTGAGGCCAAAACATGGTGTGTTTTCAAGAAGGAGTTAGATATTGCTCTTGGGGCTAAAAGGATCAAGGGATATGGGGGGAAAGTGGAACCAGGGCATTAAATGTGATGATCAGCCATAATCATAATGAATGGCAGAGTAGGTTCGAAGTGCTGAATGGCCTCCATCTGCTTCTAGTTTGTATGTATGTTTCTATGTATGTTTCTATGCATGATCTACAGTCCAAGGACCAATTCCACCTCGTACAAACACCTGCCAAGTGTTTGGTTGACGGTTCTTCACAAAAAAAGATTTAGCATCAGTGGAGATATTTTGAAACAGTTTCAATAGCCCTTGCAACAATAAAGAATGAAGCAGTCGTGTCAAACATTACATTTAAGGCAAGACATCTGGATAACATTTCATGTTTCTCATTGCCTCAAAGCTTGATAATTCAACCAGAGTCTGCAGAGTGTGAAGTGATCTAAATTAGATTAAGCGGGACACATGGGCATCATGGAAAAGTAAAAGAGACCACATACTGTTGTAAAATAAATGAGGCAATATTGGTGCTTCCAGCTGTACAAAGAAGAACAAAGAACAATTCAGCACAGGAACAGGCCCTTTGGCCTCCAAGCCTGCGCCAATCACGTGTCCTAGATCAAAAGTAGATGAGAGTAGAGCGAGAGTAAGCTGGTATAAAATCCTAATAAACATTGTTGAATATACATTTCCTTTCAAAAATGGATTCAGGCTGACTGATGTATAGTGAATGAATATCAGCCATGATCACAATGAATCCGGATGAACTGGAATTTGCTTATCACCTGCAAAACCGGATAAACAATCCCAATATGAATTAACTTAAGTGTAAATTTTGGGATGCTCTGGAAGGACCTCACATACCTTCCTCCAGAGCAAAAAGTAACTGATGGAAAATTGCTAGCTACACATCCAGGACATTCCGATGAGCATTGGTTGTATGTGAGGGTTCTGTTGGTGGCAAGGGCCTTTCAAAATTTACCCAATAATGTTTTGGAAAGATACGTGGCACTATGAAGCTGCAATTTGCAATAAGTATTGCAGTTCCTGCTACCCCAGGCTCAAGACATCTGATGTGCAATAACTAAAAATACTTACAAAACTTTACTTCCACGAGTTGCCCAAGGGTGTCTGTGCCAGCCATGGCTCAGTTCTGATATCTGACCCCAAAACCAGTGGGTTCAAACCCCACTCCAGGACTTGTGCAATACCTAGGGACTGCTGCACAGCCAGAGGCGCTGTTTTTCAAATCAGGTATGAAACCTAGGCCTTCAGGTGAATGCAACAGAGCCCATGACACTACTTTGAAGAAGAAAAGTGGAGTTATCCCCAGTGTTCTGGTCAACATGTTTCTTTGTAGCATCTCAGAAACAGAATATCTGGTCATTTTCACATTGCTATTTGTCTGGGTTTAAACATTGGTCGCCAGGCTTCCTATATTACAAAATATAAAATATTATACAAATTTATTGCAAGTATAATAAAATATAAAAAAATATAAAATTACAAAATATGAAAACTGGAGGCTGGTTTAGCTCAGTGGGCTGGACAGCTGGTTGGTGATGCAGAGCGAGGCCAGCAGCGTGGGTTCAATATCCGTACCGGCTGAGGTTATTCATGAAGGCCCCGCCTTCACAACCTTGCCCCTCGCCTGAGGTGTGGTGACCCTCAGGTTAAAGCACCACTGGTCAGCTCTCCCCCTCAAAGGGGGAAGCAGCCTGTGGTCACCTGGGACTGTGGGACAATTAACACATACCCAACATCCCAAGCAGTTCTGAGCCAGTCCCACGCTAAGTTAGTTAAATAATATTAATAATCTTTATTGTCACAAGTAGGCTTACATTAACACTGCAACAAAGTTACTGTGAAAATCACCTAGTCGCCACATTCCGGCGCCTGTTCGGGAACACAGAGGGAGAATTCAGAATGTCCAATTCACCTAACAGCACGGCTTTCAGGACTTGTGGGAGGAAACCGGAGCACCCGGAGGAAATCCACGCAGACACGGGGAGAATGTGCAGACTCCGCACAGACAGTGACCCAAGCCGGGAATCGAACCTGGGACCCTGGCATTGTGAAGCAACAGTGAGGTCTAACGTGACGTACTTGCAAGTTTCTTTGCCACATGATTCAGCAGCAACACTGTTTACATTTATGCTATTTTCTCCTTGTTTGGTCAGATCTCAGTTCGAATATTTTGTTGCAAATTCATTTTTTTACGGGATCCGGGCTTCGCTGGCTAGGCCAACATTTATTACCAATCCCTAATTGCCTTGAGAAGGTGGGCGTGAGCTGCCTCCTTGACCGCAGTCCCTGTTCTGACAAATGCAAGATTCTAGATATATTGGAATAAAAACATTTGGCAATTTAAGGGTTAAAAGCCTGAGCTAGTGCGTTTGACTGCAGTAGTCATGTTTTTTAAAATAATCTTGTTTTGCAAAGCTTTTAGGAGCCAGAGGTAAAATTAACCAGAGTAAAAAGCCTGGGCTAATGCACTTTGTTGTTTGACTAGGGGGAGTCTCTGGAGAGTCGATGTGTTTTCAGCCTGGGGAGATCAGGTCATTTCTGGATGGAGCAAAGGTGGTCAGAGATTGTGAGAAAGCTTTTGAATTGAGTTCCGGGCCAGAGTTCCCCAGTCATTGCGACTCACTTTTCCTGCTGGCAGTGCATCCCAGCCAGCGGGGTTCCCAGCGGTACAGGGTGGTTACAATGGGAAATTCCACTGGCAAGCAAGTTGGCAGATTTCCTTCCCTGAAGGACATTAGTGAACCAGATGGTTTCTACCTAGCTGTCAACATTCACATCCAGATGGAAGCCATTTACACAGCTGTACCTTGAAGCTCAGATGAGGAAGAAAAAGAATAGAGGCAACAGCACCATCAGCTAGTTCAGCAGCACCAGGTGGGGTTACTGGGTTACAGGGATAGGGTTGGGGCATGGGCCTAGGTAGGGTACTCTTCCCCAGGGTCATTGCAGACTCGAAGGGCTGAATGGCCTCATTCTGCACTGTAGAGATCTTATTCTATGATCTCAACATGGATAGGTCCATGCTGACCAAACAGAAGTGCTGCATTGAGAGGCCCGACTCCCGTGGGATCATTGGGTTGGAGGGAAAATCCCTCTGTAGGATTGCATGGTGCATCTGGCTCCAGTGCCAGCCATCCACACATATCCTGTCTCGCCAGCAGGACAGACCCACCAGAGGCGGTGGACAGCACAATGGTTCACAGTCCGAAGTGAGTTGCCGTGCGAGTTTTCAACATTGGTTCTGGATCTGCTGAAGTCTCATGGCACCAGATCAAACCTGGGCCAGGAAACGTCCAGGTGGTTACCACGTACTGTCCACCCTCAGCTGATGAACAACGTTGAAAACCACTTCGAGGAAGCACTGAGGGTGGCAAGGATACAGAATGTACTCTGGTTGGAGACACACATGACCAAGAGTGGCTCCGCAGTACCACCACAGAACCCGCTGACTGGGTTCTGGATACTCATTGCAGCCTTGGTTCAAACATGGGCAAAAGAGCTCAATACCAGAGGTGAGGTGAGAGTGACTGCCCTTGACATCAAGGCAGCATTTGACCGAGTATGGCATCAAGGAGCCCGAGCTAAACTGGAGTCAATGAGAATTGGGGGGAAAACACCCAGCTAGGTTGAGTCATCCCTGGCACAAAGGAAGATGGTTGTGGTGGTTGGAGGTCAATCATTTCAGCTCCAGGACATCACTGCAGGAGTTCCTCAGGGTAGTGTCCTAGGCCCAACCATCTACAGCTGCTTCATCAAGGACCTGCCTTCCATGATAAGGTCAGATGTGGGATGTTCACAGATGACTGCACAATGTTCAGCACCATTCGCGACTTCTCAGATAATGAAGCAGTCCGTGTCCAAATGCGGCAAGACCCGGACAATATCCAGGCTTTGGCTGACAAGTGGCAAGTTATATTCGTGCCACACAAGTCCAACCAGGGCGAATCTAACCATTGCCCTTGAGTCAGCCACTGTCAACATCCTGGGGGTTACCATTGACCTAAAACTCAATTGGACCAGCCATATAAATACTGTGGTTATAAAAACAGGTCACAGGCTAGGAATCCTGTGGCAAGTAACACACCTCCTAACCCCTCAAGGCCCATTCATCATCTACAAGGCACAAGTCTGGAGTGTAATGGAATACTCTCCACTTGCCTGGACGAGCGCAGCATCAACAACACTCAAGACCTCAACACCATCCAGGGAATGAGGACACGAAAGCCTGCAACTTCTCCTCCAGGTCACTCACCATCCAGACTTGGAAATATATCACCGTTCCTTCACTGTCACTGGGTCAAAATCCTGGAACACCATTTCCAACAGCACTGAGGGTGTACCTGCAACACACGGACTGCAACGGTTTAAGGAGACAGCTCACCACCACTTTCTCAAGGACAATTTGGGATGGGCAATAAATGCTGGTCTGGCCAGTGATGCCCACAGCTCTTGAATGAATTATAAACAAAGTTCCATGTGGAGTTGTGTTTGAATGAGGAAGACTGAAACACATTTCTGTTTCAGTCTTCCTTGGGCTGTTTAGAACTGGGCTAAATCACTGGCTTTGAAAACCGACAAAGGCAAGCCAGCAGCACGGTTCAATTCCCGTACCAGCCTCCCCGAACAGGCGCCGGAATGTGGCGACTAGGGGCTTTTCACAGTAACTTCATTTGAAGCCTACTTGTGACAATAAGCGATTTTCATTTCATTTCATTTCATTTATGGGCAAAACATAGAAACATACATAGGGAATAGAAGCAGGAGGAGGCCATTCGGCCCTTCGAGCCTGCTCCACCATTCATTATCATTGTTGATCATCAAGTTCAGTACGCTGATCCCGCCTTCCTCCCATATCCCTTGATCCCTTTAGCAAATGTTGTGGCATGAATTCCGATCCAACAATGGAAAATATATACGGCTAACTTATAATAATAATAATAATCTTTATTGTCACAAGGAGGCTTACATTAACATTGCAATGAAGTTACGGTGAAAATCCCCTAGTCGCTACATTCCGGCGCCTGTTCGGGTACACTGAGGGAGAATTCAGAATGTCCAATTCATCTAACAGCACGTCTTTCGTGACTTGTGGGAGGAAACCGGAGCACCCGGAGGAAACCCACGCAGACACAGGGAGAACGTGCAGACTCCACACAGACAGTGACCCAAACCGGGAATCGAACCTGGGACCCTGGTGCTGTGAAGCGACAGTGCTAACCACTGTGCTACTGTGCTGTCCACATGAATATTATAGGTTGATCTGAAAATCTGAAAAGTTGTAATTATTGAAATAACGGACTGTCACACAATAATCTGATATCTCCCTTCTGGTTTGTTTCCTTTCAGTTTTGCTGTGGTAATCTTCTATGGGTGTTAGCTTTCCCTTGGTATCTTTGTGGTAATCGTTTATCTGTAACCCAGACAGTAAGTGGGTGAAGTTATTTGATCCTGGGGCTCAAAATCAAACCTGTCTTCACTCAACACCCACTCCAGTCTTTCCAGTAGTAGTCATTGGAGAATTAGCAGCAACAAAGCTCTTCAAAATAACACAATGATTGCAACAATGCTCAAGAACTTTGACATCCTGCAGAACTGCTGTTCTTTCGATTTGTGTCCCTGCCAATGGACTCAATATCCACTTCCTCCATCAGTGATACATTGTGGCCTCAGTATGTATCATGCACAGAATGCATTACAGTGAATCAACAAGCTTCAATAACATGTCCCCCTGTAAGACCTCAACCATAATGAAGAACAAGAGCAGTAATATTGTAGGAACATTTCACCGCTGAGTTTCTATACAAGATACACGTTGTTCAACATCATCTGCCGTTCTTTTATGGCTGCCAAACACCATACTGGGAGGACAATCTCCAAAAAGACTGCGAGGGTCCATCATTGCACCTTCACAGGGTGCAATTCTGCTCACCATATCTTTGAAAAAAGGCACTGTGTAAGATAAAGTTTAGCAAAGTTGCCGCTGTTCAGTTCAAACTGATTCATCAGCACAGGCAGGGGATGGTATTTGGAACGTTCATGGTCTATATGGTACTGACAGGAACTTAATAATAATAATAATCTTTATTATTGTCACAAGAAGGCTTACATTAACACTGCAATGCAGTTACTGTGAAAAGCCCCTGTTCGGGTACACTGAGGGAGAATTCAGAATGTCCAATTCACCCAACAGCACGTCTTTCGGGACTTGAGGGAGGAAACCGGAGCACCCGGAGGAAACCCCCGCATTCACAGCTCCCTGTCAAAGGGAGTGAAATTGTATTTCAGGATAGAAGCTGCAGCGGGGCTCTGTCCTGCTCAGATTGGTGGGACAGACAGGCGGTGGCTGTGGTTACCCCTGTTATGGGTCTCCACAATATTTAAAGATGGCTCGAAGGCCTCATAGCCACAAAGCCCCTCACCCCCAAAACGCCCCTCCCCAGCCCAGTGGCAACCCCCAACCTGGACCCCTCCAACCCCCAGTCCAACTGCAACCCACCAAGGCGCAGTCCTCCCCCGCACCTTCAACACCCCCCACCCCTCCCCAGCACTGGAGCAGAATCTCTGGTGCCCTTGAGCTGCATGCCAGAAAATGGAAATGACTATTCACCTCCTCTATTTGAAGAGGAGCACTGAAGGACGCCCTCGTGACTTCCCGATGGGGAGTCGGGTAATTCCCGGGGGGTCGCTGCATTCAACCTCAATCTCGCTAATGAGATTGAAAGTTATGCAAATGAGGGTTAATGATTTCTCCGCCAGTTTTAGGTGAGATCCAGAACTGGCTATTGGGAGAGGGCCGAGTGCATCACAAACTGGTTCACGTCTGCGGGAATCTCGATTTCGACCTTTCCCGCACTTCATCCGGTGCATCCAGATCCGTGCCGGACGCAACGCGATGGGAAAATCACGCCTGTTGATGTCACTTCTGGTTCATGGGCGTGCTCTCACGGTAAATAAATTGCACGTATTGAAACTGTTTGGGTGGGTGTGTGAATGATCTGGTCAAATGAAGGTCTTGTGGTTTTGTACATTGAAATGTTCTTATCTCGAGGTTTAATTAAGCTCCCACTCAGTGATCGCGTCCCACTCTGAGATATACATTCCTGTGATGTCAGACTCAGTTGTAACTAGTCTCTGGAGCCTTGTGTGTTGTCAGGGAGATGTGTTTCAATCTTTATTAGAAGTGTATGTTGGGAAAGTTCTGAACGCTGATTTCTCCAGGGGCAGCAGTGGCTGAGGACAGCTCATCAGCAATGATACTCTCTCGGCATTTGGGTCTCCTCACTGTCAGTGCCAGAACGCAAGACATGCACTTTAGGATGAGAATGCTAGGCTGGTCTGCATCTCATGGCAGTGTTTGTATCATTAGATCGTGTCAAAACATCAAACTTTGTCTCACTCACATCACTGTCGTTTCTTGAAGTTCACAGAGTGAGTGCATTAGCTGGTCACCCTTACATGGCCTAGGAAGTCATGGGGTCAGATCACGCAAGTGTGAATTCAGGACCCTTTCTCTCATTGATGGTTGGCTGTCCCATGAGACGGCAGGGGATGGCTTTGAGAGCAAGGGGAGATGTGGCCATGTGAACTCAGTAACCTTACTCTTCCTGAAACCTGCCAGCTATTAAAGTATCGTGGGCACATCTCCCACAAGTTGTGGTACACATCGGTACCAACGACATAGGTAAGAGAAGGGACAGGGATTTAAAACAGGAATTTAGGGAGCTAGGGTGGAAGCTGAGAGCCAGGGCAAACCATGTTGTCATCTCTGGTTTGTTGCTGGTGCCATGTGCTAGTGAGGTGAGGAACAGGGAGAGAGTGCAGATAAACACGTGGCTGCAGGGATGGTGTAGGAGGGAGGGTTTCAGTTACGTGGATAATTGGAGCACATTCTGGGGAAGGCGGGACCTGTACAGACAGGACGGTTTGCACCTGAACCACAGGAGCACCAATATTCTGGGAGGGAAATTTGCTACGGCTCTTCGGGGGGGGGTTTAAACTAATTTGTCAGGGGGATGGGAAAATGAGCTGTAGTCCAGAAGCCAGTGTTGAGAATAGTGAGGTACTGAGGAGGGTATCAAGGTCGCAGGAGTGTACCGGCAGACAGAAAGGTGGGTTGAAGTGTGTCTACTTCAATGCAAGGAGCATCCGGAATAAGGTAGGTGAACTTGGAGCGTAGATTGGTATTTGGGACTACGATGTTGTGACCATTACGGAGACATGGTTAGAACAGGGACAGGAATGGTTGTTGGAAGTTCCAGGGTATAGATGTTTCAGTAAGAGTAGGGAAGATGGTAAAATAGGTGGAGGAGTAGCATTGCTATTCAAAGATAGTTTAACGGCTGCAGAAAGGCAGTTCGAAGGGGCCGAAGTTAGAAATAGGAAAAGAGCAGTCACGTTGTTAGGAGTTTTCTATAGGCCCCCAAATAGTAATAGAGATGTGGAGGAAGAAATTGCAAAACAGATTATGGATCTGTGTGGAGGTCTCAGGGTAGTTGTCATGGGTGACTTTAACTTTCCAAACATTGATTGGAACCTCTATAGGTCGAACAGTTCGGATGGGGCAGCTTTTGTACAGTGTGTGCAGGAGGGTTTCCTGACACAATATGTGGATAGGCCGACAAGAGGGGGGGGCCACATTGGATTTGGTCCTGGGTAATGAACCGGGCCAAGTGTTAGATTTGTTTGTGGGAGAGCACAATTCGGTGTCTTTCACTATTGTAATGGAGAGGGATAGGGCCATATGGCAGGGCAAGGTTTATAATTGGGGGAGGAGTAATTATGATGCAATTAGGCAAGAATTAGGGAGCATAAGGTGGGAACAGAAACTGTCAGGGAAAGGCACAAATGAAAAGTGGAGCTTGTTCAAGGAACAAATACTGCGTGTCCTTGATAGGTATGTCCCTGTCAGGCAGAGAGGAAATGGCCATGTGAGGGAACCATGGTTCACAAAAGAGGTTGAATGTCTTGTCAAGAGGAAAAAGGAATGAGAAAACAAGGTTCAGTTGGGTCGCTTGAGGGTTACAAGGGAGCAAGGAATGAGCTAAAAAAAAGGGCTTAGGAGAGCTAGGAGGAGGCATGAGAAGTCCTTGGCGGGTCGGATCAAGGAAAACCCCAAGGCGTTTTACTCTTGTGTGAGAAATAAACAAATGACCAGGGTGAGGTTAGGGCCGGTCGAGGACAGTAGTGGAACTTGTGCATGGAGTCAGAAGAAATAGGAGCGGCGTTGAATGAATACTTTTCTTCAGTGTTCACCAAAGAGAGGGGCCATGTTTTTGAGGATGAGAGTGTGATACAGGCGGGTAGGCTGGAGGAGGTAGATGTTCTGAGGAAGGATGTATTAGCAATTTTGAAAAACCTTAGGGTTGACAAGTCCCCTGGGCCAGATGGGATATATCCAAGGATACTTTGGGAGGCAAGGGATGAGATTGCAGAGCATTTGGCTTTGATCTTTGGGTCCTCATTGTCCATGGGCTTAGTGCCAGAGGACTGGAGAGTGGCGAATGTTGTTCCTCTGTTCAAGAAAGGGAATAGGAATGACCCTGGTAATTATAGGCCGGTTAGTCTTACTTTGGTGGTCGGTAAGTTAATGGAAAAGGTCCTGAAGGATAGGATTTATTACCATTTGGAAAGATGCAGCTTAATCCGGGATAGTCAACATGGATTCGTGAAGGGTAAGTCTTGCCTCACAAATTTGATTGAATTCTTTGAGGAGGTAACTAAGTGTGTAGATGAAGGTAGAGCAGTTGATGTTGTGTACATGGATTTTAGTAAGGTGTTTGATAAGGTTCCCCATGGTCGGCTCATGAAGAAAGTAAGGAGGTGTGGGATAGAGGGAAACTTGGCCAATTGGATAAGTAACTGGCTATCACATAGAAGACAGAGGGTGGTGGTGGATGGAAAATTTTCAGACTGGAGACCAGTTACCAAGGGTGTACCACAGGGATCAGTGCTGGGTCCTCTGCTATTTGTGATTTTTATCAATGACTTGGAGGAGGAGGCTGAAGGGTGGGTCAGTAAAGTTGCTGATGACACCAAGATTGGTGGAGTAGTGGATGAGGTGGAGGGCTGTTGTAGGCTGCAAAGAGACATTGATAGGATGCAGAGCTGGGCTGAAAAATGGCAGATGGAGTTTAACCCTGATAAGTGCGAGGTGATTCATTTTGGTAGGACAAATGTGAATGCGGATTACAGGGTCAACGGCAGGGTTCTGAGGAATGTGGAGGAACAGAGAGATCTTGGGGTTCATATCCACAGATCTCTGAAGGTTGCCACTCAAGTGGATAGAGCTGTGAAGAAGGCCGATAGTGTGTTAGCGTTTATTAACAGGGGGCTTGAGTTTAAGAGCCGTGGGGTTATGCTGCAACTGTACATGACCCTGGTGAGACCACATTTGGGGTATTGTGTGCAGTCCTGGTCACCTCATTATAGGAAGGATGTGGAAGCATTGGAAAGGGTGCAAAGGAGATTCACCAGGATGCTGCCTGGTTTGCAGGATAGGTCTTATGAAGAAAGGTTGAGGGTGCTAGGGCTTTTCTCTTTGGAGAGGAGGAAGATGAGAGGCGACTTAATAGAGGTTTATAAGATGATGAGGGGGATAGATAGAGTGGACGTTCAGAGACTATTTCCTCAGGTGGATGTAGCTGTTACAAGGGGGCATAACTATAAGGTTCAGGGTGGGAGATATGAGAGGGATGTCCGAGGTAAGTTCTTTACTCAGAGAGTGGTTAGGGTGTGGAATGGACTGCCTGCTGTGATAGTGGAGTCAGACACTTTAGGAACTTTCAAGCGGTTATTGGATAGGCACATGGAGCATACCAGAATGACAGGGAGTGGGATAGCTTGATCTTGGTTTCGGACAATGCTCGGCACAACATCGAGGGCCGAAGGGCCTGTTCTGTGCTGTACTGTTCTATGTTCTATGTTCTCTCTTGATTGGATCTCAAGAACCCAGCTGTGAAACTAACCGCAATGTTTATAAACATCTAGCTATGATTGACAGCTCTTGGGCCACAGCAAAAGCAGTTAAGTGCTTTCTGCAGAAAAAAAGAGGAGGTGAGAGTATTTAACTGTCAAACTGTAGATATGCTCCTTCAGTATTGCCTTCCCTCCCCAAGGCTGTGTTCCTACATTGTACTCTTAACGATGCTGAGACTTTGATGTGAGGTTCTTGAGTTCAGCTTGACCCTTTAAGAGCACTGAATGAAATGATTTAAAAAAAAACACATTTTTATTCTCCTTTTTCGCATTGTCTCCCAAATATACGCCCACCAACAATAAACAATAATCAGCAACAAATATGCCAATCCCCATAATAATAACAACGATCCTATCCTCCCACCAAACCCCAAACATTAGCCCACATGTTTACATAAACAAATGACAAAAAGGAATCAGGGATCACCCATAGTCACCCTTAATACACACAGCCCTCCTCCCCCCAACCCTCCCACACATCCCCCCCAACTAATGTTCGATGTTATCCAGTTCTTGAAAGTGCATAATGAATAATGCCCATGAATTGTAGAACCTCTCCATCCTTCCCCTCAGTTCAAACTTAACCTTCTCAAGAGTCAAGAATTCCAACCAGTTCCCCTGCCACGCCAGGGCACATGGTGGAGAGGCTGCTCTCCATCCCAACAGAATCTGCCTTTGGGCGATCAATGAGGCAAAGGCTACGATATCTGCCTCCGCCCCCGTTTCCAACTCTGGTTGGTCCGACACCCAGATTATGGCCTCCCGGGGACCCGGGTCACTGAATGAAATGATTGACTTTCAGTTGCTTCCTTGGCACTGAGGTCTCTCTCCTTTGTAACTGACCTGGGTCCTGTCCGCTGTCGTGGCATCAACAAGTGAGTGTGTGTCCCAAGAAGGAACCCCATCCCCTAGCTTAATGGTCGTCCCACCCTCCCAGACAGAACCAATAATACTTTTGTTTTTGTACAATGTCATTGTTCTGATTTGTGGCAGGGGGATGGGAACCGATGCAGGAAGTTGGAAGGTAGTAAAACAGGGACAGAAATAAAAGGCAGTAAGGGGGAAAGTGTAAGGCAGAGAAGCCATAGTCAAAAATCAAAAAGGGCGACAGTACAAGGTACAGTGACTGAGGGGAGCTCAGTGAATAGGACCAGGAATACTAAAAGAAATAAATCGGGAAGTGAAAACATTAATGGTAAGCGATGCGGCAGGTTGTTACAGGAAGATATGGGTTCAATGACAAGGAAAATTAGGAGAAAGGTTAAGAGGAAATATAACTTAGGAGAGGTTACTGATCGAGGTGTTAAGATTAAGAACAGAGGTAAAAAAGCCAACATAAGTGTACTTTACCTGAATGCTCGTAGTATTCGGAATAAGGTAAATGAGTTGATGGCGCAAATCATCGTGAATGACTATGATTTAGTGGCCATTACTGAAACATGGTTAAAGGATGGTCACGACTGGGAGTTAAATATCCGAGGGTGTCAACTATTCGGAAGGACAGAGTAGATGGTAAGGGAGGTGGTGTAGCTCTGTTATTTAAGGATGACATCCGGGCAACAGTAAGGGATGACATCGGTGCTATGGAGGATAAGGTTGAATCCATTTGGGTGGAAATCAGGAATAGTAAGGCAAAAAAGTCACTGATAGGAGTAATCTGTAGGCCACTAAATAGTAGCATTATGGTGGGGCAGGCAATAAACAAAGAAATAACAGATGCATGTAGAAATGGGACAGCAGTTATCATGGGGGATGTTAATCTACATGTTGATTGGTTTAACCAGGTCGGTCAAGGCAGCCTTGAGGAGGAGTTTATAGAATGTATCCGCGATAGTTTCCTCGAACAGTATGTAATGGAACCTACGAGGGAACAAGCGGTCCTAGATCTGGTCCTCTGTAATGAGACAGGATTGATTCAGGATCTCATAGTTAGGGATCCTCTCGGAAGGAGCGATCACAATATGGTGGAATTTAAAATACAGATGGAGGGTGAGAAGGTGAAATCAAGCACTCGTGTTTTGTGCTTAAACAAAGGAGATTACAATGGGATGAGAGAAAAACTAGCTAAGGTAGACTGGGAGCAAAGACTTTATGGTGAAACAGTTGAGGAACAGTGGAGAACCTTCCAAGTGATTTTTCACAGTGCCCAGCAAAGGTTTATACCAACAAAAAGGAAGGACGGTAAAAAGAGGGAAAATCGACCGTGGATATCTAAGGAAATAAGGGAGAGTATCAAATTGAAGTTAAAAACATACAAAGTAGCAAAGATCAGTGGGAGACTAGAGGACTGGGAAATTTTAGGGGGCAACAGAAAGCTACTAAAAAAGCTATAAAGAAGAGTAAGATAGATTATGAGAGTAAACTTGCTCAGAATATAAAAACAGATAGTAAAAGTTTCTACAAATACATAAAACAAAAAAGAGTGGCTAAGGTAAATATTGGTCCTTTAGAGGATGAAAGGGGAGATTTAATAATGGGAGATGAGGAAATGGCTGAGGAACTGAACAGGTTTTTTGGGTCAGTCTTCACAGTGGAAGACACAAATAACATGTCAGTGACTGATGGAAATGAGGCTATGACAGGTGAGGACCTTGAGAGGATTGATATCACCAAGGAGGTAGTGATGGGCAAGCTAATGGGGCTAAAGGTAGACAAGTCTCCTAGCCCTGATGGAATGCATCCCAGAGTGCTAAAAGAGATGGCTAGGGAAATTGCAAATGCACTAGTGATAATTTATCAAAATTCACTAGACTCTGGGGTGGTCCCGGCAGATTGGAAATTAGCAAACGTGACACCACTGTTTAAAAAAGGAGGTAGGCAGAAAGCGGGTAATTATAGGCCAGTGAGCTTAACTTCGGTAGTAGGGAAGATGCTGGAATCTATCATCAAGGAAGAAATAGCGAGGCATCTGGATGGAAATTTTCCCATTGGACAGACGCAGCATGGGTTAATAAAGGGCAGGTCGTGCCTAACTAATTTAGTGGAATTTTTTGAGGACATTAACAGTGTGGTAGATAACGGGGAGCCAATGGATGTGGTATATCTGGATTTCCAGAAAGCCTTTGACAAGGTGCCACACAAAAGGTTGTTGCATAAGATAAAGATGCATGGCATTAAGGGGAAAGTAATAGCATGGATAGAGGATTGGTTCATTAATAGAAAGCAAAGAGTGGGGATTAATGGGTGTTTCTCTGGTTGGCAATCAGTAGCTAATGGTGTCCCTCAGGGATCAGTGTTGGGCCCACAACTGTTCACAATTTACATAGATGATTTGGAGTTGGGGACCAAGGGCAATGTGTCCAAGTTCGCAGACAACACTAAGATAAGTGGTAAAGCAAAAAGTGCTGGAAGTCTGCAGAGGGATTTGGATAGGCTAAGTGAATGAGCTAGGGTCTGGCAGATGGAATACAATGTTGATAAATGTGAGGTTATCCATTTTGGTAGGAATAACAGCAAAAGGGATTATTATTTAAATGATAAAATATTAAAACATGCTGCTGTGCAGAGAGACCTGGGTGTGCTAGTGCATGAGTCGCAGAAAGTTGGTTTTCAGGTGCAACAGGTGATTAAGAAGGCAAATGGAATTTTGTCCTTCATTGCTAGAGGGATGGAGTTTAAGACTAGGAAGGTTCTGCTGCAATTGTATAAGGTGTTAGTGAGGCCACACCTGGAGTATTGTGTTCAGTTTTGGTCTCCTTACTTGAGAAAGGACGTACTGGCACTGGAGGGTGTGCAGAGGAGATTCACTAGGTTAACCCCAGAGCTGAAGGGGTTGGATTACGAGGAGAGGTTGAGTAGACTGGGACTGTACTCGTTGGAATTTTGAAGGATGAGGGGGGATCTTATAGAAACATATAAGATTATGAAGGGAATAGATAGGATAGATGCGGGCAGGTTGTTTCCACTGGTGGGTGAAAGCAGAACTAGGGGGCATAGCCTCAAAATAAGGGGAAGTAGATTTAGGACTGAGTTTAGGAGGAACATCTTCACCCAAAGGGTTGTGAATCTATGGAATTCCTTGCCCAGTGAAGCAGTAGAGGCTCCTTCATTAAATGTTTTTAAGATAAAGATAGATAGTTTTTTGAAGAATAAAGGGATTAAGGGTTATGGTGTTCGGGCCGGAAAGTGGAGCTGAGTCCACAAAAGATCAGCCATGATCTCATTGAATGGTGGAGCAGGCTCGAGGGGCCAGATGGCCTACTCCTGCTCCTAGTTCTTATGTTCTGGAGCCTCAAAATTATGTTGCTAGACTTGAACATTGACACTCCCTCCCTCATTGTCTGCAGACCTTCAATTTACCTGGAGCCTCACGATGTGCGGGTAGATCTACCTCCTGTTATTGTCTAGCCTCCCCCGCTATTACTGGGGCTGAAGGCCGATATGTCCGCTGGACCTGATGGGTTGCATCCCAGGATATTAAAGAAAGTAACTACAGAGATAGTGGATGCACTGGTAGTCGCCTTCCAAGAATCATTAAATTCTGGAAAAGCCCCAGAGGATTGGAAAACTGCCAATGTAACTCTTTGTTCAAAAAACTGAGGAGAAAAAAAAAAGTAAGTGTAGGCCAGTTGGCTTTACTTCTGTCATCGGGAAAATGTTGGAGTCCATTCTATCGGATGCAATAGCAGTGCATTTAGAAAAACATAATATAGTCAAGCAGAGTCATGGCTTCATGAAGGGGAAATCATGCCTGACAAATTTATTAGAATTCTTTGAGGTGATAATGAACAGGATAGATGAAGGGCATCAGTAGATTTAATATATTTGGATATCCAAAAAAAACATTTGCTAAGGTGCCACACATGGCTACTTAATAAGATAAAAGCCCATGGTGTTGGGGGTAGTATTAGCATGGATAGAGGATTGGCTAACTGATAGAAGACAGAGTTGGGATTTGAGGAGCATTTTCATGATGGTAACGTGTAGCTGGCGGAGTGCCACAGGGATCCGTTCTGAGGCTCAAATATTTACAATATATATTAATGACTTTGACGAGGGAAGTGAATATGCAATTGCCATGTTTGCAGATGACACGAAAATAGGTTGAAAGGCAAGTGGTGAGGATGACAGGATGAGTCTACAGCGGGATTATAGACAGGTTAGGTGAGTTGGCATAAACTTGGCAGATGGAATATAATGCAGGAAAATGTGAAGTTCTGCACTTTGGTAGGAAGAATAAAGGAGCTGAATAAATGGAGAAAGACTGCAGAAAGCTGCAGCACAGAGGGATCCGGCGGTGTTTGTGCATAAATCACAAAATGCTAGCATTCAAGTTCAGTAGGTAATTGGGAAGGCAAAGTAAATGTTGGCCTTTATTTCAAAGGGGATGGAGCATAAAAATAGAGAAGCCCTCCTGAAACTATACAAGGCACTAGTTAGAGCACACCTGTAATACTGCAAACCGTTTTGGTCCCCTTATCCAAGCAAAGATATACTGGCATTAGAGACAGTCCAGAGAAGATTCACTAGATTGATCCCGGGTCAGGAGGGATTTTTGTCTGAGGAGAGGTTGAGTCAATTGGGCCTGTGCTCATTGGAGTTTCGAAGAATGTGAGGTGACCTTATTGAGTTTCTCAGGCAGCTTGGCAGGGTAGAGCTGAGAGAGTGTTTCCTCTTGTGGGGGAATTGAGAAGCAGAGGGCAGAATCTCAGAGTAAGGAGTCACCCATTTAAGACAGAGATGAGGAGGAATTTCTTTTCTCAGAGGGGAGTGAATCTGTGGAATTCTTTACCGCAGAGAGCTGTAGAGGCTGGGTCGTTAAGTAAGTTCAAGGCTGAGATAGACAGATTTTTAATCAGTGAGGGAATCGAGGGTTATGGCATAAGGCAGGAAAGTTGAGTTTAGGATTATATATCAGATTGTGGCAGCAAGGTGGCGCAGTGGGTTAGCCCTGCTGCCTCATGGCGGCGAGGTCCCAGGTTCGACCCCGACCCCGGGCCACTGTCCGTGTGGAGTTTGCACATTCTCCCTGTGTTTGCGTGGGTTTCGCCCCCGCAATCCAAAGATGTGCAGGGTGGGTGAATTGACCACACTAAATTGTCCCTTAATTGGAAAAAATGAATTGGTAACTCTAAATAAATAAAAAAAAAGAGGATTATATCAGATCAGCAATGATCTCATTGAATGGTGAAGCAGACTCACTGGACCGATTGACTTACTTCTGCTCTTCCATCTTTGGCTCTTTCAGCTTAATTTGTATTTCTGTATTTGTGTGTTAAGAATGGGTTAAAATGTTAGCTTCATGATAGGTTTTATTTTCACATTAAACTTTGCCTGCATTGTAAAGGGGCTGGTTTAGCTTACTGGGCTAAATAGCTGGCTTTTAAAGCAGACCAAGGCAGGCCAGCAGCACGGTTCAATTCCCATACCAGCCTCCCCGAACAGGCTCCAGAATGTGGCGACTAGGGGCTTTTCACAGTAACTTCATTTGAAGCCTACTTGTGACAATAAGCGATTTTCATTTAATTTAATTGAGGTTTTACAACGTAAAATGAAAGAAACCTCAGCTGCTGCTTAGTAACCAGAGGCCCTCACTGAAATGCAGAAGCAGAGATCAGTTGGAACCAGATAACACTGATGGGCAGCACGGGTGGCATAGTGGTTAGCACGGTTGCTTCACAGCTCCAGGGTCCCAGGTTCGATTCCCGGCTTGGGTCACTGGATGTGCGGAGGCTGCACGTTCTCCCCGTGTCTGCGTGGGTTTCCTCCGGGTGCTCCGGTTTCCTCCCATAGTCCAAAGATGTGCAGGTCAGGTGGATTGGCCATGCTAAATTGCCCTTAGTGTCCAAAAAGGTTAGGTTGGGTTATGGGGAAAGGGTGAGGTGTAGGGCTTAAATGGGGTGCTCTTTCCAAGGGCCGGTGCTGACTCGATGGGCCGAATGGCCTCCTTCTGCACTGTAAATTCTATGATTCTATGATTCTATAACTCAAGAAGGAAGAAGTTTTTCGCAGAAGCTGGTGGTAGAGGCAGGGCAATAAAATAATGAAAAGAAAACAAGTCCCAGAAGTTGACAAACAGAATGTTCCAGAAACCAGGGAATGAAAAGAGGACTCCCAGGAAGACTGAAGTCAAATGGACAAAGGACCAGAATTTGAACAAGTTATTGTTTGTAGCAGTTGAAGAAAGGGGCAGACAAATGCTCCCAGTTCAAGGCAGAGCTGAAAGGTTGGCGTGGCTGGGTACCTGAGAGATTGTGTGGAAGTTTGAATGCACGTGATGTTGCAGGACAGAGGAATACTGAAAGGAGTGTCTGAAATCTTGGATTTGGATCCTTGGTGAAGGCCTATAAGAGGAAGTATTGTTTGTGAGAACATTCAAAAGTGTGTTTACTGAGAACAGATGTTGGAGACCCTTGTGAAAGCCAGAGTTCCAGTGAGACCTTGGCTCACAGTGTGAAAAGCAACTGGGGGGATTTGATGCAAAATCCACAGAAATTGTTTTTGGTGGCACCTGTAACTTGGTTTCCAGGTGTGGTGTGTCTGACCACATTTCACCTCATAGATTACATGAACGGTGTGCTTAATGAAAACATTAGAGTATGAGATATATTATATAACTTGTGCAAATCTGTATATATCTGTGAATGCATTATAGTTAATCCTCTCTCGTTTAATAAATGCTTATTCTGTTGTGAAAATTTAATTGGCAATCCTGTGACTCTATTCACCCACCTCTGAACAAAAAATAAAAGTTAGGATCTGTCAAGCAGTTTCCGCTCTGGGACCTGACTGTCCAGTGGTAACATCAGCTGGGCTCGTAACATTGGGAAAATATCATTACCTGCAAAGTAAGATTAATTTACAAACATTTCCAAATCCTGACGTTGAATAAGAGCTTATTGTTGTAACTTAAACTTAAATTCTTTAAAAAAACTTTTCTTACCTTTTCTTACCAAAATGTATTTTAAGCGTTGGGCTGTAAGTGAATTTTAATAAAGTCTAGGTAGGCATTTAACCTGATGTTATATGATGTTTTGTGACATCCAGTGCAGTATTGCCTTTACGCAAATGCTAATGACAAGGAAACACACTGTTGCGAAACAATAGCCTACCTGTACAACGATGTCTTTGGACATGAAACCAGAAAATGCTGGAGGTCCGGCAGCATCAGTGGTGAGTTAACATTTCGAGTCTGTATGCCTCTTCTTTAGAGCTCTGGATTAGAGTGATAGGGTCTCGAAACGTTAAATCTGTTACTCTTTCCATAGATGCTGCCAGATCTGCTGCGTTTTCCCAGTATTTTCAATTTTTATTCTGAGATTTCCAGTATTTTGCTTTTATATTAATGTTTTTAGTCACAGCTGCCAAATGCTGGGTGTATTTTTAAAAATTGTATTGAAGGGATTGTATAAATGCATGTATATTGGCTACAGTTGAATCAACAGGTTTGTGCAAGTGAGTTTTCGGACTGCATTAACAAGTATTTGTAAATAATTACTGTCAGGTGCCTTGGAAACCGAAGAGCTCCCATTCCAGGTTTTTAAGAGCAAAGGAAAGATTTGCATTTCCATAGCAGTGTTTATGCTCTCAGGATGTTCCACAGCACTATGCAGCTAATGAAGTTCTTTAATAGTATGGGCATTGGGTCATTGTAGGAGACACAACAACCAATTTGTGCATGGCGTGGTCCCACAAACAGAGATGACCACATACCCGTTGCTTTTATCTTGTTGTTTGGGGGATAAATATAGCCGGGAATACTGGGGAGAATTCCCATGCTTAGCTCCGACAATGCAGCACTCCATCAACATGCACTGGAGTGTCAGCCTAGGTTGTTGGAGAGCAGTAGGGGCCAATGCAAGTTTTTTGAGAGGGGCTTGATAAATCTAGAGTGAGTGTGCTCATCACAGTTCACACTGACAGCAGATTTCAGCTGAGAGAACAGTTCTGGGAACATGTTCAAAAACTGTAAACAATAGTCACTTAGCTTTCAGCTTTCACTGAATAACATATTCAATTTGTTGCTTCACTATTAAGTCTACATTCTGATTCAGTGTAATGGGTAGTTCTCTAATGGTCAACCTTTGCCCCAACATACTTCTACGATGCTCTGATCAATTCCTCGTAAGCTAAGGTTATACTTAGTGATTATTGTTGTAATCTGTATCCACATCCTCTTCTGGCGTAAATGTCAATCTGTTGACTGTTCATTTAATGTGGTCGCCATAATACCTAATGTCTTCAATATGTGCTCAAGGCTCAACAGTGCAAATCCCCAAACGTAAGCTGGGGTAAGTCACTAACGATTTACCAATGATCAGACTGCCCTGTAGGAAGATACCTAATCGGCAGCCACTCCACAGTTTAGTCACTATTCCTTTAAAGTCTATTTCAACGATTGTTTTCATGAGAGAGAAACTTTGCTTTCGGAGAAACTGATAAAAGGACTGTTTTCATAACTGGATTTTATCTGTACATATTTAGTGTGGCTCTAGATGTGTTGGGTGCTCTGGATCCGTGGAACACATACAGGCCACCAACACTTAAAATAGTGCAGCACTATTTTATTAAGTTAGAAACTGTTGAACATACTTTCACTGTGGGTTAACACGATGTTAGATTAAACTAAAGACCTATGCCTGTCCGAACCAGTCAATGCACTCAGCACATGGTGAGGATCTGTGCTGTAAGCTGTAAGCTCTGTCCTTGTAGGAGGCTGCATCCCGAATGAGCGGGAACTCTGATGCTCAGTCTTTATAGTGAGTGTGCTCTAACTGGTGATTGGCTGCGGTGTTGTGTGTGTTGATTGGTCTTGCTGTGTGTCCATCAGTGTGTGTGTATCTGCACCATGGTATACTGGTGTATATTATGACATCCCCCCTTTTATAAAAGAATGTATGTGTGTGGCAATAAATAATGTATGGTGAGAATGTTCCTAATTATGTGTGGGGTGCGAAGACATATTTACAGGACAACGTACATGAGAACTAAGCTATTTACATGGGAAGGTGCCTGGTGCAGAGAAGCAGTATGCAACAAGAAAAACCAGATCAACACTATATACAAACCAGGGAAACGATCAAACAAAGCAACAAAACAATTCAGAGAGTCTATAAGTCCGCAAAGTTCATAAATTAAGTCTCTGAGGTGGACGACAAATTCTGGTTGACCGCCTCAGGGTGAGTTGAGAGCCGCCAGTTCAAGAGCGGGCTGGACTGTGTCAGAGTCAGGGGGAGGCAGAGTGACAGGGAGCTCTGCATAGTCCATGACAGGGTCAGCAGGAGGGCGAGGCGACAGTGGTGAGTGTGGAACGAGATAGCCGCTAGTTCAGGAGCGGGCTGGACTGTGTCAGAGTCAGGGGGAGGCAGAGTGACAGGGAGCTCTGCATAGTCCATGACAGGGTCAGCAGGAGGGCGAGGCGACAGTGGTGAGTGTGGAACGAGATAGCCGCTAGTTCAGGAGCGGGCTGGACTGTGTCAGAGTCAGGGGGAGGCAGAGTGACAGGGAGCTCTGCATAGTCCATGACAGGGTCAGCAGGAGGGCGAGGCGACAGTGGTGAGTGTGGAACGAGATAGCCGCTAGTTCAGGAGCGGGCTGGACTGTGTCAGAGTCAGGGGGAGGCAGAGTGACAGGGAGCTCTGCATAGTCCATGACACGGTCAGCTGGAGGGCGAGGCAACAGTGGAGGTTCACGTGGTGAGCGTGGAACGAGATGAAGGGTGCGTTGATTGTGGCGCAGAATAGAGCCATCCGGTAGACGAACCAGGAACAAGCGGGGGGCCACCTGCCGAAGGACAACAGCCGTCGCAGACCAGCCCCCATCCGGAAGATGGACGCGGACGTTGTCAGCTGGAGTCAGAGCAGGGAGATCAGCTGCTCGGGAGTCATGAGCCGCCTTGTGCTGTGCACGAGACAGCTGCATCCGTCGAAGGACTAGAACGTGGTCGAGGTCTGGGACATGGATGGACGGCACCGTCGTCCTCAGGGTACGACCCATGAGTAACTGGGCTGGCGACAGGCCAGTGGACAGCGGGGCCGAGCGATAGGCCAGCAAGGCAAGGTGGAAATCGGACCCAGCATCGGCAGTCTTGCATCGGAGCCGTTTGACTATATGTACTCCCTTCTCCGCTTTGCCGTTGGATTGGGGGTACAGGGGACTGGATGTCACATGGGCAAAATTGTACCACCTGGCAAAGTTGGACCATTCCTGGCTGGCGAAGCAGGGGCCATTGTCTGACATAGCCATGAGCGGGATGCCGTGTCGTGCAAATGTTTCTTTACATGCATGAATAACGGCAGACGAGGTGATGTCGTGCAACCGCATCACATCCGGGTAATTTGAAAAATAGTCCACGATCAGGACATAGTCTCTACCCAGCGCGTGGAACAGGTCGATGCCCACCTTGGTCCATGGTGATGTGACCAACTCGTGGGACTGTAGGGTCTCACGTGGTTGGGCCGGCTGGAAGCGCTGACAAGTGGGGCACTGTGTTGGCTATGTCCTCATTAATGTCGGGCCAGTACACTGCCTCTCGGGCCCGTCGGCGGCACTTTTCCACGCCAAGGTGGCCCTCGTGTAGTTGTTCCAGGACAAATTGGCGCATGCTATGCGGGATGACAGTGCGGTCCAGTTTTAGAAGAACCCCGTCTACTACCGCCAGATCATCTCTGACATTATAGAACTGAGGGCATTGACCCTTGAGTCCGTTAGGTGGCGCATGACACGCTGTAGCAAGGGGTCAGCCGCCATCTCACAGCGCATTTGGACGAGGTGTTCATCCGTGGCAGGTAGATTGGAGGGCATGAATTCCACATGGGCGTCAACCTGGCAGACAAATCCCGCTGGGTCACATGGAGTGTTGACTGCCCTGGAGAGAGCGTCAGCAATGATGAGGTCTTTGCCTGGGGTGTATACCAGCTGGAAGTCATATCGCCGGAGCTTGAAAAGAATACGCTGGAGGCGAGGCGTCATGTCATTCAAGTATTTCTGTATTATATTGACCAGCGGGCGATGGTCGGTCTCGACGGTGAATTGAGGAAGTCCGTAGACATAATTGCGAAACCTAACCACACCGGTCAGAAGGCCCAGGCACTCCTTTTCTATCTGCGCGTAGCGCTGCTCCGTGGGGGTCATCGCACGTGACGCATATGCAACGGGGGCCCATGATGAGGCCTCATCATGTTGAAGGAGCACTGTCCCAATGCCGGATTGACTGGCATCGGTCGAAATTTTGGTCTCCTTTGCTGGATCAAAGAAAGCTAAGACCGGGGCTGTGGTCAGTTTGGTTTTGAGTTCTCTCCATTTGCGCTCGTGGGCAGGGAGCCATTGGAAGTCTGTCATCTTCCTGACCAGGTTCCTGAGAGCCGTGGTATGAGAGGCGAGGTTAGAGATAAATTTCCCTAAAAAATTGACCATGCCCAGAAATCGGAGGACCGCCTTCTTGTCCTCTGGTGTTTTCATAGCTGTGATGGCAGCTACCTTGTCCGCACCCGGCTGTACACCCAATTGGGAGATGTGGTCCCCGAGGAACTTGAGTTCCGTCTGACCAAAAGAGCATTTGGCCCTGTTGAGGCAGAGGCCATGCTCATGTATATGTCTGAATACGCGCTGGAGGCGACTGACATGCTCCTGCGGGGTGGTGGACCAAATGATTATGTCATCGACATAGACGCGAACACCTTCAATGCCTTCCATCATTTGTTCCATAATCCTATGGAACACTTCTATTGCAGATATGATCCCGAACGGCATCCTGTTGTAACAATATCTGCCAAAGGGGGTATTAAATGTGCAGTTTCCTGCTGGATTTATTGAGCTGGATTTGCCAGAATCCTTTTGAGGCGTCGAGTTTGGTGAAGAGCTTGGCGCGAGCCATCTCACATGTGAGCTCTTCGTGCTTGGGAATTGGACAATGCTCCCTCATGATATTGCGATTTAGATCCTTGGGATCAATGCAAATTCTCATTTTGCCGGAAGGCTTTTTTACACATACCATGGAACTGACCCAGTCGGTCGGTTCCGTGACTTTGGACATCACTCCTTGGTTCTGGAGGTCCTGCAGCTGCTGCTTGAGGCGGTCCTTAAGGGGCGCTGGGACACTGCGAGGTGCACCACAGGCGTGGCATTCGGTTTCAATAAAATCTTGTAGGTGTACGGGAGCGTGCCCATGCCCTCGAAGACATCGTGGTCCTGGTTGATAATGGCGTCGAGTTGCGCCCTGAAGTCGGTGTCCTGAAAGTCAGACGCGTCAGCAGGAGAGAGAGAGTGAACCCTCTGAACTAGGTTCAACAGTTTGCATGCCTGTGCGCCAAGCAGGGAGGCTTTCGAGGAGCCCACGATTTCAAAGGGAAGGATGGCTTTGCGTGTCTTGTGCGTCACTTCGGGCTGACACGAGCCGCTGGCAGCAATGGCATTGCCATTTAATCTAATAGCTGGCAGGCTGATGGGAGGATGGCTGGTTTGAAACAAAGGCTTTGGAGGTCAGACCGCGCAATGAGATTGGCGGAGGCACCAGTGTCCAGGCGGAATCGTATTTGGGACCGGTTGACCGTCAGGGTGGCACACCACTCATCGTCTGGATCGATGCTGTATACCGATAGAGGCTGGATTCTTTGCTTCGGGGACACCCTGTTTTTTGTAATGATACCAATTCGAAAAGGCGCCTTCGGGTCCTCGGTGTCAATATCGGGTAGTAGGTCCGCATCGGACTCGGTGACCGTGGGTTGAATGGCCCGGACATTCCTGCAAGGCTGGCTGGAGCGATACGAATTGGCAGGCCCAGCTGATCTGCAAAAAGCAGCATAGTGGCCAGGGTTGCCACATCTCAGGCATCTTCGGGATTTGGCAGGGCATTGCCGCTTTAAGTGGGCGGAGCCACAGATGCCGCACGTTGTAGCGTCAGTACGTTCGCTGCGCCACCGCGCATGCACGGTGCGGCCGTACGTGGTGCGCGCCTGCGCAGTACATTCGTTGACTTTGCCGTCCCCTCGTTCGGTGCGCACAAGCGCGGGAGTCTGCGAAAAGCGCGCGAAATGGCCGCCCTCATCCAGGCTGAGGCCCTGGAGTTGCTCGACTGCCTGGACCCGTTCTGCCTTGTGGGGACCTTGCCGCGCCGTTTCAGCCGCTTGGATGTGGGAATACTGACTAGTGGCGTGTGCGTGTAGCACGCAGGTCTCGATGGCGGTCGCTAGGGTGAGCTGCTTTACTTTGAGGAGCTGCTGGCGTAGGGGGTCCGACTGAACACCGAAAACGATCTGGTCGCGTATCATGGAGTCGGAGGTGGGCCGGTAATTACAGGATTGCGCAAGGATGCGGAGGTGGGTGAGAAAGGACTGGAAAGGTTCATCCTTACCCTGCAAACGCTTTTGGAATACATAGCGCTCGAAACTTTCATTCACCTCTATGCTGCAGTGAGTGTCAAACTTGAGGAGGACCGTCTTGAATTTTGATTTATCTTCATCATCAGCAAAGGTGAGAGAATTGAAAATGTGGATGGCATGGTCCCCGGCCATAGATAGGAAGAGAGCGATCTTCTTGGTGTCCGAGGTCTGTGGCTTCCAGGTAGAATATCTTCCAATTGGCCCCCAGGTTACCGGTGATGCGGAGCGGCGGCGGCGGGCGGACGCTGTCCATTTTGCAGGATGACTGTATGCTGGTGGAAGGCAGATCACTTGCAGGTAGGTCTAAGAAGTTCTAATATCCCTCAACTCCTGGTATCATGATGTGTTGGGTGTTCTGGATCCGTGGAACACATACAGGTCACCAACACTTAAAATAGTGCAGCACTATTTTATTAAGCTAGAAACTGTTGAACATACTTTCACTGTGGGTTAACACGATGTTAGATTAAACTAAAGACCTATGCCTGTCCAAACCAGTCTATGCACTCAGCACATGGTGAAGATCTGTGCTGTAAGCTGTAAGCTCTGTCCTTGTAGGAGGCTGCATCCCGAATGAGCGGGAACTCTGATGCCCCCTGTCTTTATAGTGAGTGTGCTCCAACTGGTGATTGGCTGCGGTGTTGTGTGTGTTGATTGGTCTTGCTGTGTGTCCATCAGTGTGTGTATCTGCACCATGATATACTGGTGTATATTATGACAGCTTTGAAGGGAAAGACAGCATTGCATGACATTGTATAGGAGTCTATACCATGTTCCATAAACTGGGTAAGTCCAAGTGTCCTGTTATTAAAGTAGCAAAGTTGTATTTTGTTATCCAAAACAAAGAACAAAGAACAAAGAACAAAGAAAAGTACAGCACAGGAACAGGCCCTTCGGCCCTCCAAGCCCGTGACGACCATGCTGCCCGACTAAACTACAATCTTCTACACTTCCTGGGTCCGTATCCCTCTATTCCCATCCTATTCATGTATTTGTCAAGATGCCCCTGAAATGTCACTATCGTCCCTGCTTCCACCACCTCCTCCGGCAGCGAGTTCCAGGCACCCACTACCCTCTGTGTAAAAAACTTGCCTCGTACATCTCCTCTAAACCTTGCCCCTCTCACCTTAAACCTATGCCCCCTAGTAATTCTCCCCTCTTCCCCGGGAAAAAGCCTCTGACTATCCACTCTGTCTATGCCCCTCATAATTTTGTAGACCTCTATCAGGTCGCCCCTCAACCTCCTTCGTTCCAGTGAGAACAAACCGAGTTTATTCAACCGCTCCTTCTTTCTTCTTTGTGTGTAGATTGGTTGAAATTCCTACTCTGAGACACGTGCAAAAATTATCAAATATATCGACTTACAGCGTAGTTACCAGCCATTCAACGCATTAAATATTAATTGGTGTCTAATCACATCAGCGATTCTAATATCACTCTCACTCTTTCGGCGCAGCTTTTAATATTCCTCTTTTCCAGGCAACTAACTAAAAGAAATCATGAATTCTACTTCAAGAACAGTTTGGAGCAGGTTACCACCTGTAGTGGAAATATTCTGTCCAGCCTCCTCTTTTTCACCAATTGTCTTAAATATGTTGTTATCTGGCTGACCCTGGAAACAACGGTTTGATATTTGACTTATAATTCACAAAATTTGAAGACTTGTATCTGGTCATTCCGTAACCATAAGTGATTCTTCATGTCAAAAGATCCTCAGCCCGAATAATATTTGACTGAATTTACATTGCCTCAGGGGCTGGTTTAGCACACTGGGCTAAATCGCTGGCTTTTAAAGCAGACCAAGGCAGGCCAGCAGCACGGTTCAATTCCCGTACCAGGCACCGGAATGTGGTGACTAGGGGCTTTTCACAGTAACTTCATTGAAGCCTACTTGTGACAATAAGCGATTTTCATTTCATTTCATTCCATTTCTATCATTCCAATACCAGGCTTCCAAAGCTGTACAAGGTGTTGCTTTCATTCCATGTTAACACTTTCAGAATATATTTCTGCAGCTTTTCCTATATTGAACTTCATTTAACACTTATCTAGCCATCTTGTCTGACTATGATGTTCTCCTGAAGTCTTCCATGGCCTGAACATTGTGTACAAAGTTTGGGGGCGGCCCCCAGAAACATGTGAAATCGCCATCACGCACTCACTCCACACTTAGGTCGGCAGGTCTGTGCAACAGCCGGAAACATGCCCGCTGATAATCAAGAAGCCAATTTAAATTAATTTAACAGAAATTGACTGGGATTCTTTGCTGCCCATCGTCTGACTTTATGGTTGACGAGCGTGCCGATTGGCTAAGCGGCCTTTATATTTAAGCTGCATCATTGCCCAGCGCAGGATGAAATATCAGGGCTCAAATAAAATCAACAAAGATGTCTGGGGACTGAGGCCAGTGTGTGATTGTGCTGTCTAGACAATTGTGGCATAAGTTGAACATTGAAACGTATTTTTTGACGGGCCAACAGCTCTCTCAGACAGTTCCACAGCGGTCATCCTCCCGTGGGAGCACCGTGGAAACACCAGCCCAAACCCTTCCTTTTCTTGGCACCTGCCCTCTTCCTGCCCTCCAAGCAGCCCTCCATTAATTGGCCAGCCAGTGTGAAATCTCAAACAATGATGAGTCAGAGTACAGGAGGGAGATAGAGAACCTAGTGGAGTGGTGTAACAACAACAATCTCTCCCTCAATGTCAGCAAAACTAAAGAGCGGGTCATTGACTTCAGGAAGCAAAGTACTGTACACACCCTTGTCAGCATCAACGGGGCCGAGGTGGAGATGGTTAGCAGTTTCAAATTCCTGGTCCATCCACGTCGACGGTAGCACCAAGAAAGCACAACAGCGCCTATACTTCCTCAGGAAACTAAAGAAACTCGGCATTTCCACATTGACTCTTACCAACTTATACAGATGCACCATAGAAAACATCCTATCAGGCTGCATCACAGCCTGGTATGGCAACTGCTCAGCCCAAGACCTTAAGAAACTACAGAGAGTTGTGATCACCACCCAGTCCATCACATAAACCTACCTCCCATCCATTGACTCCTTCTACACCTCCCGCTGCCTGGGGAAAGCGGGCAGCATAAACAAAGATCCTACCCAGCTGGCCTACTCACTGTTCCAACTTCTTCCATCGGGCAGGAGACACAAAAGTCTGAGAACAAGCATGAACAGATTCAAAAACAGCTTCTTCCCCACTGTCACCAGACTCCTAAATGGCCCTCCAATGGACTGAACTGATCTCTCCACACATCTTCTGTACTGAGTAGTACTACACTCCTGTGTGCTTCACCCGATGCCGGCGTCTATGCATTTACATTGTGTATTTTATGTTTGCACTATTATGTATTTTCTTTTCATGTATGGAAGGATCCGTTTGCGCTGCACGCAGAAAAATACTTTTCACTGTACCCCGACACACGTGACAACAAACAAATCCAAATTCAAATCCAATCTCCAGGGTTGATCGGGGCTAGAAGTGCGTTTCATGTCTGCCCAGTGAATGTGCAAAATGGGTGTAAAGTTTAGCCCCATAATCGCACTCACAATTCCCTGCTCTGCCACCTCCCCCCCCCCCCCCCCCCCCCCCCCCCCCTCCACCTGAGGCTGGAGTCACCAGCAAGTAATTAGTTTTTCGATTTGTAAATCCAGATGATTTATGCGCATTATAAATTCGCACAGCTCCAATAATGGCCCCTCTGAAACACGACACAGCACATTGATACAATCTGCAAAACCTTCTCTTATCCTTCCCCATTGCCACCTCCTGTTAACCATCTCTCCACCTCATTGATTCTTCATGCTATCATTGGGCTGAATTTTATCAGGCCCAGGGAAGGACTGAGTTGTGGTGCGGCCCACAAACTGCTTTGGGAAAGGGGGAGGACGTGGAGGGCCTGGTGCCTATAGGCCTGCAATGGGGAAGGTGGAATATGCTTCTCGTCCACAGAGGCGAATTGAGCCATTGAAGTTGCGGATTTAATTCTCCCAATGCCCTGGATGCTAAAGTTGTATTTTCCTCAGCATTAAATGCCAATGATATTTTTCAACAAGTTAAAAAAAAACATTGTTTACTGATTTTCAACAACCTGTATCTCAGTACGTACGATGAGTGGCATTTTCCCATGCCACCACTGGGGGTATCATAAAAATTATCTTTATTATTGTCATAAGTAGGCTTACATTAACACTTCAATGAAATTACTGTGAAAAGCCCCTAGTTGCCACATTCCGGTGCCTGTTCGGGTACACAGAGGGAGAATTCAGAATGTCCAATTCACCTAACAGTACGTCTTTTAGGACTTGTGGGAGGAAACCGGAGCACCCGGAGGAAACCCGTGCAGTCACGGAGAGAACGTGCAGACTCCGCACAGACAGTGACCCAAGTCGGGAATCGAACCTGGGACCGCGGTGCTGTGAAGCAAAGTGCAAACCACTGTGCCACTGTGACGCCCATCAATGGTGAAGTGGGGGGGTTGAGTTCAGCTGGAGGTTTGATGGTGGTGCGAAATGCCAGCAGGATCTTCCGATGCTGCCCAGCATGGTAGATTGGGAATCCTGCTGGAGGCTGGCTGCAAGCTGACTTGCATCCCGTCAATAGGTTGCAGATAAAGGCCCATTCTGAATCCTCCCCCGTGCCCTGTTTTCTGTGAGGCCAGTGGGAAAGCACATCACTCCAGACCATATCTGCACCAGCAGGCCGTGCAAATGTCAGGCCTTATTTTTAAATAAATTTTGAGTACCCAATTCAATTTTTCCAATTACGGGGCAATTTAGCATGGCCAATCCACCTAGCCTGCACATCTTTGGGTTGTGGGGGTGAAATCCACACAAACACGGGGAGAATGTGCAAACTCCACACGGAAAGCGACCCAGAGTTGGGATCGAACCTGGGACCTTGGCGCCGTGAGGCAGCAGTGCTAACCACTGTGCCACCATGCTGCCCTGTCAGGCCTTATTTTTAGGGCCACCAGGGGTGGACATTTGACAAGAAGAAGATAATGGAGGCCTAGAGCAATTGGATTCTGGAGGAACGCGCGTATCACATGATGGGTAGAACATCAGCCACATGGCTGTCGGAAGCTGGGAAGTCTCCATCCAAGTGGGACTTCACTAAGGCATTGGACTATCTTCCATGGACTTTGCCATGTGGTGTGGGATAGATCTTCTTCCAGGGACTTTGCCACAGAGGATGGGATCCTCGTGCTGTGGTATGGAAGGCAGCAGGGGGTACTGATGGGCCACCAGGGGTGAGGGAAATGTGCACGTCTTAAAGTTGGGGGGAGCGGTAAATGTTCAGTTGAAAATGCTCACAAAGAGAGATCGGTGGAGTCAGCACTTGACTCCTGGGGAGAAAATGGAGTCTGGGCATGATAGTAGGGTATGGCTGAGTACAAATTGGATACACTGGCAACAATTTAAATCTAACTCACTGGGTGGGAACCCCACTGGATCAGGAACACTGATTTTAAACCCCAACCAATGGGGGAAAATGTAAATGGTTCCATCAGTCAGGAAGCTGGTGGAATTGGAGCAATGTTGATTTCACACCTGGCCTGTCTCCATTGAAATCAACAAGCAAAAATGAGAGGAGTGTAAACTCAGCATTCCAGCTGATCCTGAATTTGTAGCTGGGGGGTTTGGTTGAATTTACCCCCACTGACTTTGATTCTAGTTTTCCATTACACCCCCCCGCCCCCCCACTGCCCCTTCATCAGATATAGAGTCATAGTCATTGAATCATAGAATTTACAGTGCAGAAGGAGGCCATTCGGCCCATTGAGTCTGCACCATCCCTTACAAAAAGCACCCGACTCAAGCCCACATATCTACCCAATCCCCTAACCCAGTAACCCCCACTTAACCTTTTTTGGACACTAAGGGCAATTTAGCATGGCCAATCCACCTAACCTGCACATCTTTGGACCGTGGGAGGAAACCTGAGCACCCGGAGGAAACCCACGCAGACACTGGGAGAACGTGCAGACGCCGCACAGACAGTGACCCAAGCCGGAATCGAACCTGGGACCCTGGAGCTGTGAAACAACAGTGCTAATTACTGTGCTGCCTGATCTACTTACCTTACAGCTCTCCAGTAAAATAGACAAACAACTGACTACAGGCAAATTTGAGCAGACAGACAACACAACCGTAAGATATCAGTGAGCGTGTGGACATTTATTTCCAATGTTTTTCACTGCAAAACTCATCAGATGAGAACTGACCAGCTACGATTCCTTCCAAGTGACAGCAGGACAATCGTAAATTATTCTGCAGTGGATCGAAGAATTTTCTGATTTTTGATGTATCATTTTTTTTCAAAAAGAATGAAATATTGCGGTTGACAAACAGCTGTGTACGCAATGTTAAACTGAGGGAAAAAAACATATAAATCCCGAGATTTAGTCGTCAAATCCTGTTCCAAATTAATTTTCAAGGTTACATTTAAAAAGCAGCTTGAATTAATGTGTAAATGAAATGATTTATTTCCAAACTTAATGAAGTCTGTTTTAGCCTGAGAGGAAATGTTCACAAACTTCCATTAATTCTCAACCCTGAAGTGTTTCATCTTGTGCGAGGTGGGACGGGGTGCGTTGGGGCAGGATTTGGGGGAAAGCTGAAAGCTTAGAACATAGAGCATACAGTGCAGAAGGAGGCCATTCGGCCCATCGAGTCTGGACCGACCCACTTAAGCCACTTCCCCCCTATCCCCGTAACCCAATAACCTCGCCTAAACTTTTTTGGTCACTAAGGGCAATTTATCATGGCCAATCCACCTAACCTGCACGTCTTCGGACTGTGGGAGGAAACCGGAGCACCCGGAGGAAACCCACACAGACACGGGGAGAACGTGCAGACTCCGCACAGACAGTGACCCAGCGGGGAATTGAACCTGGGACCCTGGCGCTGTGAAGCCACAGTGCTATCCACTTGAGCTACCGTGCTGCCTGAAGCTGTGCCTCGATATGATGGCTTTGAATGCCTGCTGCGAAGAATTTCCAGACAAGGGAAGGGGGCCTGGTCCGACCCTTTCCCTGTGTAAATTCCTTCAGCATTAAAGATATTCTGGAAGGAACGTCATTGTGCATCTGCCGAGCGGGCTGGACATGTTCTGAGTGAAGGTTCAGCTCCAGCTATTCTGAGATACAATATGATGCAGATACTCATTATTTACGGAGTGCAGTATACTCTCAGAATGAGGTTAAATGTTTCCCCCTCCAAAGGCAGTTAGTGTGCAGAATGTATCTTTAAAAGCTTTGTAACAAATTCCCTGAGGGGTACTATTGAAGGGCTCTTTAATTTAACGGACTCAAAATACATGTAATTTTCTCTATCAGAGGACTTTGACAAACCATTTATTGACTGGAACTTAAATTCATGACAGAAGAATTACTATAATGCATTGTTGTATGCTATCCACAGTTGGTTAAAATATATCCAGTTAATTTAAACTGCTCTATATCTAGAAGGACTTTGGTCTTTAACAAACTAAGCTTTACAGTCATTTAAAGCTTGTATTTTGAGAGAACTTGTTTAATGAATCTGTCGCATCCCATTTGGTGTTATTTAGATGCCAGTCGTCCGACATCAATATTCCCACAATCGAGGGTCTGGCACCATTTAACTGAGTGTCTGTTTTATAATATAGCAATTGTAGAAAACAGTGGTCTCCTTCACTTGGCCCCCTCTCCCATAGCAATAAATGGATTTGTGTTTGACAACAGGAATGACATGCATGTAAATCAAACATTACCAACTATAAAACTGAATAACATTATTGTAATTTCATTTTTTTGAAGGATGGGGAGATCATAAAAGTGTATGTATGAAATGATGCCACGGAACACGTAACCTCTTGTACACTGGATTCTTTATAATGGATCAATGGGATTCCCATGGCAGTTGTTTGAGTTGGAGAATAGATTGCCGATAAGGAAGGTTTTCTGTAATATATGACTCTGCTGTGAAGGTGAAGCTGTGTTCGCCCCCGGACCATCTCTTCAAAGTCAATCAGCAGCTTTTGAGGTCCTAGTCATATTCCGATTTCTCATTGCGATATTTTGAGTAATGAAGGAGAGTAGGTTGGACTGGGAAGTTATTGAGGGGTGGAATACTAATAGCCGATAACAGCCAGCAGCTCGCCCCAAATTGCCGAGCATATCATTAACCCTTACTTGATCTTGTTCCAATCTCATTAGCGAGATTGAAGTTGAATGCAGCAGCCTCCCGAGAATGAACCAGCTCCCCAGTGGGAAATCACCCGGGTGTTTGTTTATTACTCCTTTTTAACGTGAAGCTGGCGCAGTGGCTGCTGAGAGGGTTTTAGGGGATGAGGAGCCATTTCCGTTTTCCGACATGCAGGATCAAGGGCACCGTGGCTGCTGATCTAGTGCTGGGGGGATGGGGCGGGGGGGGGGGGGTGTTCTTGGCCGGGGGTCACCCCTGGGCCGGGGGGGGGGGGTGCTTTGCTTCTGTGAGGCCTTCAAGCCACCTTTAAATATTGTGGAGACCCATAACAGGGTAACCACAGTTGCAGCCTGTCTGTCCCACCAAACATTTCCAGACAGAGCCCTGCTCTTGGTTCTGTGCTGGAAGTCAATTTCACTCCCTTGGACTGTGAGCAGCCTCTAGCTTCACAGCTGAAGGTTATTGAAAGTGACGAATTAGCCTTGTTAGTTGAGAGCACTTCACAGCTGCAGGTTGTGTTTGCCGCTCGCTCCTGCTGGTGGCTGCAGATGCCTGTAGGCTGCTGTTGCTGTTTCTGTCCTTTTCTGTAGCTGGAAAGAAGGACAACTTTTTTCTGAGTCCCGGAACGCCGTGCTCAGGGTGATGTATGAATCCAGAAGGCAATCCGGTTTGAAGCAAGAAGGTGCTGCGGGACCTAGTGCGCGACATTGATCCAAATGGGCCAGCTGATGAGGCCGCTGAAGAAATGTTTTTGCAGATTGCTGATGCTTGTGTTGTTGGTGTGGTGAGTGCTGCGTGTAACTGGCACGTCACCACGGGTTATACACGCTGGAAGTCAAGGATGCTCAACTGCACCTTGAGCGCCGGTGGAATATGTGGATGCCAGGATTTGATTCCGGTGAGATTGGGCCGTGTGGGAGGGGCCTGCACAGCTGCGGCTCCTGGACGGAGAATGGCTCTGATATGGGGAACACATCACACATTGATGGGCAGATCATTTCAAGACCAAGTTCAGGACATGATAACACATTCTCAGGCTTATCCTCCATTTCTGTTGAGGCACCTGCGGATGGTGATACCATGTGTTTGTTTGTAGAAGTGAGCTGAATTAACTTTGCATTGGTACCAATATGGAACAATGACGTTTTCTTGTTGTTTAATGGTTAGTGTGATACGTGGAATATCATGCAGTTGATTTTCAAACCTTTGTTACCGTTGACCGTTTAATAAACAAAATATCCTCAACTCTCAAATGCCTTCTCCAGGGACCAGTTGCCATGTCTCTGAGGGTAATTAGTGCAGACCATTCCAATCAAACTTTGATGACTGAACAGTTTGCCTGAACTCTCGGAGCATAATCAAACACTAAAGATTTGGGCTTCACCATTGGCGATATCCGTGCGACCAAAAGGTGAGTGTGTGGATGAGGGGAGGGCAGCTGAGCACACTCTCCCCAATATTCCTGGCAGAGGTCTGGGGTTTGGAGTCAGGGAGCTCCTGATGTGTGCGGGGGTGAGTGTGCAGAGCAAGGTTTTCCCACACAACTGGCTCACTGGATGGCACTCTGAGAGAAGGAAGGACACATAAGGGGTGGAAGTCCGAGCTGATTGTTGGTCTATCTCCTTCTCCAATTCCTTACAGGTACCAAAATAGATGATGGTGTTGGTCCTGCAGTGGCTGCTATCACGTTTGTTACTGGAAGCCCAGGGAGCCAGAGGCCGGGGAAGGCAACAGCGATGTTGCAGGCTGGAAGCGGCCCGATGTGCAGGGGGCCCCCACACACCTTGAAGGCCCGGCCACCCATCGGGCCGAGGAGGAACCCAGAGGGGGACACCAGTGGTGACACAAGGTGTACAGGCGTTGTTGGTCTTTTGATGAGATGGCAGACAGCATGTGCTGCAGAAGACTCCATTACAACAATGAGACAACGCAGCATCTGGGTCACGTCCACGGGACGTGGCTCTCCCACAGCGGAGAGAATACACGCTCCCATTGGCCGTGAGTGTCACCGGAGCCCTGAGGTTTCATTCAGCCGGTTCATTCCAGGGCTTGAGCGGGGAACCGTGTGGCATTTCATAAGCTATGGCCCACATGTGCATTCGGACTCAGGACCCAGATCTCTGGGGCTCTGCCACTCCACCCTGGCCCTTACCAGCTTATTATGGGCTGACTTCTTCTGTGGGGCAAAAAGACAGCATTGTGAACAATACACTTGATGCGTCTATGGAAGGTGCCATGTGCAGACACCGCACCTGGATATGAACGGGTTGTGCTGGTGGGTTTTGAGGGTCAAGCACAAGCATTGGATGTGAGGAGGGCTTGAGGTCTGAGCCAGTGATTTGTGAGGTGGGGGAGCTGGGAATTTGAGGGGTGATAGCTCAATGGAGGTTGTTGACCTTCTTCTGTTACTGTACGGTGGTCCTCCTGGTCAAGCTGCCCGCACTGACAGCCACTGCATCCCAGGCGGTGTTGCTGACCCTGCTGCTGGCCCTCCGACCCTCTCGGGGGAACAGGATGTCCCTCCTCTCATTCACAGCGTCGGGACGCCTGGCCAGGTGGGCATCCCCTGCGCGCTGCCATGCGTGTGTGCTGACTGGGAGTGAGTGGTGAGGGAGCGTTTACAAGCAGCTACCCCTCGTTAGCGGCGAAAAGCTGTGGCGCGAGTCTGGCGAATCAGACGGTGAGCCAGCCAGACGTGAGCCAACCAGACGGTGAGCCAGCCAGACGTGAGCCAACCAGACGGTGAGCCAGCTAGACGTGAGCCAACCAGATGGTGTGCCAGCCAGACGGCGAGACAGCCAGACGGTGAGACAGCCAGACGGTGAGCCAGCCAGACAGCGAGCCAGCCAGACGGCGAGACAGCCAGACGGTGAGCCAGCCAGACAGTGAGTCAGCCAGACAGCGAGACAGCCAGATGGTGAGCCAGCCAGACAGCGAGACAGCCAGATGGTGAGCCAGCCAGACGGCGAGCCAACCAGACGGTGAGCCAGCCAGACAGTGTGCCAGCCAGACGGTGAGCCAGCCAGACAGCGAGACAGCCAGACAGTGTGCTAGCCAGACGGTGAGCCAGCCAGACAGTGTGCCAGCCAGACAGTGTGCCAGCCAGACAGTGTGCCAGCCAGACAGCGAGACAGCCAGACAGTGTGCCAGCCAGACAGTGTGCCAGCCAGACGGTGAGCCAGCCAGACAGTGTGCCAGCCAGACAGTGTGCCAGCCAGACAGTGTGCCAGCCAGACGGTGAGCCAGCCAGACGGTGAGTCAGCCAGACAGTGTGCCAGCCAGACAGTGTGCCAGCCAGACAGTGAGACAGCCAGATGGTGAGCCAGCCAGACAGCGAGACAGCCAGATGGTGAGCCAGCCAGACGGTGAGCCAGCCAGACAGCGAGACAGCCAGACAGTGTGCCAGCCAGACAGCGAGACAGCCAGACAGTGTGCCAGCCAGACAGTGTGCCAGCCAGACAGCGAGACAGCCAGACAGTGTGCCAGCCAGACAGTGTGCCAGCCAGACGGTGAGCCAGCCAGACAGTGTGCCAGCCAGACAGTGTGCCAGCCAGACAGTGTGCCAGCCAGACGGTGAGCCAGCCAGACGGTGAGTCAGCCAGACAGTGAGCCAGCCAGACAGCGAGACAGCCAGACGGTGAGCCAGCCAGACAGTGTGCCAGCCAGACAGTGTGCCAGCCAGACAGTGTGCCAGCCAGACAGTGAGACAGCCAGACAGCGAGACAGCCAGATGGTGAGCCAGCCAGACAGCGAGACAGCCAGATGGTGAGCCAGCCAGACGGTGAGCCAGCCAGACAGCGAGACAGCCAGACAGTGTGCCAGCCAGACGGTGAGCCAGCCAGACAGCGAGACAGCCAGACGGTGAGCCAGCCAGACGGTGAGCCAGCCAGACAGCGAGACAGCCAGACAGTGTGCCAGCCAGACAGTGTGCCAGCCAGACAGCGAGACAGCCAGACAGTGTGCCAGCCAGACAGCGAGACAGCCAGACAGTGTGCCAGCCAGACGGTGAGCCAGCCAGACAGCGAGACAGCCAGACAGTGTGCCAGCCAGACGGTGAGCCAGCCAGACAGCGAGACAGCCAGACAGTGTGCCAGCCAGACAGTGTGCCAGCCAGACAGCGAGACAGCCAGACAGTGTGCCAGCCAGACAGCGAGACAGCCAGACAGTGTGCCAGCCAGACGGTGAGCCAGCCAGACGGCGAGACAGCCAGACGGCAGGACAGCCAGACGGCGAGACAGCCAGACGGCAGGACAGCCAGACAGCCAGACGGCGAGACAGCCAGACGGCGAGACAGCCAGACGGTGAGCCAGACAGACGGTGAGCCAGCCAGACGGCGAGACAGCCAGACAGCGAGACAGCCAGACGGCAAGACAGCCAGATGGCCAGAAACACGTGGGGACTCATTTTTGGCACTTAGTGCTGTTAAATACTGCCCGCGATCTCACCAATGCGGCCATCGAGACACTCCCCGCCAATCTAACCCAAAATGACACTTTAAAATGTTTCCGTTAAATCGCGCGGGTAGGTTGGGATTCTCCCACTGTCAATATATTTTATCTATTTCTGCACTATCGAATCCGTAACAATTTGTTGATAACAACTTCAAACCTGTAAAAGCCTCTCATAAATGACAGGCAATTTAAATACGATCACACAATCATAAAATTTGCAGAGCAGAAGGAGGCCATTCAGCCCATCGAGTGTCCACCGGCCCCAGGCAGCACAGCGGCACAATGGGTTTGCACTGTGGCCTCACGCGCCGAGGTCCCAGGTTCGATCCCGGCTCTGGGTCACTGTCCGTGTGGAGTTTGCACATTCTCCCCGTGTTTGCGTGGATTTCACCCCCACAACCCAAAGATGTGCAGGGTGGGTAGATTGGCCACGCTAAATTGCCCTTTAATTGGAAAAAATGAATGGGGTACTCAAAATTTAAAAAAAGAGTATCCACTGGCCCTTGGAAAGAGCACCCGACTTAAGCCCGTGCCTCCACCAATCTCCATAAACCAGTAACCCCACCTTTTTGGACTGGACACTAAGGGGTCATTTAGAGGGCCAATCCACCTAATCTGCACATCTTTGGACTGTGGGAGGAAACCGGAGCACCCGGAGGAAACCCACGCAGACACTGGGAGAACGTGCAGACTCCACACAGACAGTCACCCGAGGCCAGAATTGAACCCAGGGCCCTGGCGCTGTGAGGCAGCAGTGCTAACCACTGTGTCACCGTGCCGCCCAGCAGATTGTCGCGGCTGTAGGCAGGATCCACCAAAATAGAATTCAGTGCTGTACCGCAAGTGCTATCAATCCAAAGGGCAGTATTTTAAAATTGTATGTTTATTCTCGATTTTCCTTTATATTTTTAGCTGGTGGTTATGTCGTGAATCATGAGGCTGCAATTCTCGAGCAGTTTATCAGAACACTATCATTGTGCAATAATGCCCCATAATATGTAGAATTTGTGAGATTTTCTTACAGAGAAGTATTTAAGGTCCTGTTCAGCGTCTCACTGAAATTCGACTAAGTTCCAGGAGAGGAGTTTGCTGCACCTGGGTGCTTTAATTACCAGAGTAAGACCCGGTCCTTTAATAGGGCATGGATCTGGGAGGATGTGTTTGGCCAGAACCAGGTGAACTAACTCCAAATTGACCACCACAAACGGAGGGCTGAATTATGTGAGGCAACGGATTCCCTGGGTTCCTGGTTGAAGAATTCCTGCCAAGGGAAACGCTGGCGACTGGTGTATTTAATGACCAGTTATCACTAGTATATCGGAGGCAGGAGGCGCAATCTAACGGGAGAAGCGTTAAGTGCGGTAGCGAACCGACAGGCCAACTTGGCGAGACTGCGACCGATATCAACGTCAATTAGAGTCGGTAATGACCCCCCACAGGTTTCACGGTGGCAATGGCTGATTCGCCTAGGCTGTGCCAGACAGCTCCCCGCTGACAAGGGCACGCAGCTCCTAAAGCTCTCCCTGCGATCAAACCCCAGACAGCACTCAGCCATGCCACCGTGCAGACCGGCTCAACGTTTCAGAGATGCCGAACTGGCCTAACTGTTGGACGCGGTGGAGTCCAGACGGGACACCCTGTTCCCCCGAGGGCGTCGGAATGTTCGCCGAAGGTCAGCCAGTGCTGCCTGGGAGGCGAGGAGAGAGCAGTCACTGACAGCGAAGTAGGCCTGCGCCCCGGAGGTGAGGATTCGCCATCTCCCACTTAGGTGACCTGTCGCAAGTGAGTTGTTCATGTCAGACATACTGATCCTCACCTCTCACTGACCACATGTCCATTTTCCTTCAGTATCACTATAGGATCAGAGTGGTAGCACAGTGGTTAGCTCTGTGGTTTCAAAGCACCAAGGTCCCAGGTTCGATTCCCAGCATGGATTGGTGTGGAGTCTGCACGTTCTCACCGTGTGTGCGTGGGTTTCCTCCGGGTGCTCCGGTTTCCTCCCATAAGTCCCGAAAGACATGGGGCGGGTTTCTCCGCCCATCACGCCACTTTTCTGCCCCTAACGGCCAGCGGGATTCTCCGTTACGCCAGCTGGTCCATGTGGTTTCCCATTGTGGGGCAGCCCCATGCCGTTAGGAAACCCCCGGGCGCCGGCATAACCCCGGCGGAGAATCCCGGCCATGACGTTAGGTGAATTGGACATTCTGAATTCTCCCTCTGTGTGCCTGAACAGGCGCCAGAATGTGGCGACTAGGAATTTTCACAGTAACTTCATTGTAGTGTTAATGTAAGCCTACTTGTGACAATAAAGATTATTATTATTATAGGATGGTGCCGGACTATCCGGAGTGGCTCCCTAACCCCTTCCCCCGCCTTCCAAGAGAACACCTACAGCTGTCACCCCACCTTCCACCAGCGCAGAGACACACGCCTCGGTGGGCGATATTAGTGGTCAGGCCTCTGGGGTACAATCTGCTGAGCACCGCACAGTTATTGATGCACATCGGCTGGAGGCAGGAACATCCAACGGAGACAGCAGTCGGAGGTCTGATAGATCCTCGGATCCCGCTGAGTCCCAGTTGATGCCGAGCCTCTGGACCTGATTGTCCCAGAGCGGATGCAGATGATAGGGCACAGCCGTGAGATTCAGGAGGGAATGTCAGCGACTCTCCAGTAGGTCCATAACCGATTGGAGGAGTCCCAAAGGCTACAGGCGCAGGAGATGGCACTGAGGCCAACATTGCTATGGCGAAGACCACAGTGGAGAGCCTGCAACACGACATCTGCATCGTGAGTGGTGGTGTCCAAGGTGGGTCACAGGGCGCGGAAAGCAGCAGGCTGCCTACGCCTCCGATGTGCATCCTGAGGCCATTCCGTGACATAGCAGCAGAACACAGGGGGGGGGGCTAAGAAGATTGAGGATCAGTGAGGGGCACTGCGGGGAGAGGGGGCACCATCGGTAGCTCAGGACAGTAAGGGTTTTGATTGTTCACCATTAAAGCATGTTACACCTGAGACCTGTGAAACTTCTATCACATGATTCCGCACTGCGGGCGGGGCTGCACCCCCACCTCCTGTTGCCCTCTGCTGCCCCCAGCCCCTGCCCCCAGGAGAGAGTGGTCATAGAACTGGGGCTCCTGAGGCACACCACGTGCAGATGATGGGTGTGAGTGTGCCATCAGCAGAAAGGCAAGAGCCAGACTATGGCCGAGATTGAGCAGTAGCAGAGCTTACCTCACAGTGGGCAATCCTTACCCACCTGCCTTGTACAATGACCCGCTCAGAGTGCCGATACAGGCCCATCACCCTGGAATAATGTCATACCGACCCTGGGAGAGTGGTCCAGGGTAGTCGGGGAGGGAGGAGGGGGGAAATGTGTGGGAGGGGGAATGGGTAGGAAGTTGGGAGTGTAGGAGATGTTTGGGATCAGGGGGAGGGGTGGGATGACGGATAAAGTCCCGTCCTACACGAAGCGAGTGAGGACGAGGGCCTCCCTGGTCTTCCTGCATGCCGTCTGGTATCTCCTGTGGGTCCTTCGAGGGCTTGTCCTCCAGCCCGACCTGGTCCTGCTCCTCTCCCCCTCCTCCTCAGATGAGGTTGCATGCCCCTCCTCCTCCTCCTCCAGCAGTTCGCCCCGCAGCTGTGCCAGGTTGTGGAGGGCACAGCAGACCACCACAAAGCTACAGGGATGGTGCAGGCAGGAGGGATTCAGATTTCTGGATAACTGGGGCTCTTTCTGGGGAAGGTGGGACCTCTACAGACAGGATAGTCTACATCTGAACCTGAGGGGCACAAATATCCTGGGGGGGAGATTTGTTAGTGCTCTTTGGGGGGGTTTAAACTAATGCAGCAGGGGCATGGGAACCTGGATTGTAGTTTTAGGGTAAGGGAGAATGAGAGTATAGAGGTCAGGAGCACAGATTTGACGTCGCAGGAGGGGGCCAGTGTTCAGGTAGGTGGTTTGAAGTGTGTCTACTTCAATGCCAGGAGTATACGAAATAAGGTAGGGGAACTGGCAGCATGGGACTTCGATGTTGTGGCCATTTCAGAGACATGGACAGAGCAGGGACAGGAATGGATGTTGTAGGTTCTGGGGTTTAGGTGTTTTAGTAAGCTCAGAGAAGGAGGCAAAAGAGGGGGAGGTGTGGCGCTGCTAGTCAAGAGCAGTATTACGGTGGCGGAGAGGATGCTAGATGGGGACTCATCTTCCGAGGTAGTATGGGCTGAGGTTAGAAACGTGAAAGGAGAGGTCACCCTGTTGGGAGTCTTCTATAGGCCTCCAAATAGTTCTAGGGATGTAGAGGAAAGGATGGCGAGGATGATCCTGGATAAGAGCGAAAGTAACAGGGTAGTTATTATGGGAGACTTTAACTTTCCAAATATTGACTGGAAAAGATATAGTTCGAGTAATTCAATTCAGTAAGTTTTAAAGTACTGGTGGACAAGGATAAGAGTGGTCCTAGGATGAATGTGCTAAATTGGGGGAAGGCTAATTATAAAAATATTAGGCGGGAACTGAAGAACATAGATTGGGGGCGGATGTTTGAGGGCAAATCAACATCTGACATGTGGGAGGCTTTCAAGTGGCAGTTGAAAGGAATTCAGGACCGGCATGTTCCTGTGAGGAAGAAGGATAAATACGGCAATTTTCGGGAACCTTGGATGACGAGAGATATTGTAGGCCTCGTCAAAAAGAAAAAGGAGGCATTTGTCAGGGCTAAAAGGCTGGGAACAGACGAAGCCTGCGTGGAATATAAGGAAAGTAGGAAGGAACTTAAGCAAGGAGTCAGGAGGGCTAGAAGGGGTCACGAAAAGTCATTGGCAAATAGGGTTAAGGAAAATCCCAAGGCTTTTTACATGTACATAAAAAGCAAGAGGGTAGCCAGTGAAAGGGTTGGCCCACTGAAGGATAGGCAAGGGAATCTATGTGTGGAGCCAGAGGAAATGGGCGAGGTACTAAATGAATACTTTGCATCAGTATTCACCAAAGAGAAGAAATTGGTAGATGTTGAGTCTGTAGAAGGGTGTGTAGATAGCCTGGGTCACATTGAGATCCAAAAAGACGAGGTGTTGGGTGTCTTAAGAAATATTAAGGTAGATAAGCCCCCAGGGCCTGATGGGATCTACCCCAGAATACTGAAGGAGGCTGGAGAGGAAATTGCTGAGGCCTTGACAGAAATCTTTGGATCCTCGCTGTCTTCAGGGGATGTCCCGGAGGACTGGAGAATAGCCAATGTTGTTCCTCTGTTTAAGAAGGGTAGCAAGGATAATCCCAGGAACTACAGGCCGGTGAGCCTTACTTCAGTGGTAGGGAAATTACTGGAGAGAATTCTTCGAGACAGGATCTACTCCCATTTGGAAGCAAATGGACGTATTAGTGAGAGGCAGCATGGTTTTGTGAAGGGGAGGTCGTGTCTCACTAACTTGATAGAGTTTTCCGAGGAGGTCACTAAGATGATTGATGCAGGTAGGGCAGTGGATGTTGTCTATATGGACTTCAGTAAGGCCTTTGACAAGGTCCCTCATGGTAGACTAGTACAAAAGGTGAAGTCACACGGGATCAGGGGTGAGCTGGCAAGGTGGATACAGAACTGGCTAGGCCATAGAAGGCAGAGAGTAGCAATGGAAGGATGCTTTTCTAATTGGAGGGCTGTGACCAGTGGTGTTCCACAGGGATCAGTGCTGGGATCTTTGCTCTTTGTAGTATATATAAATGATTTGGAGGAAAATGTAACTGGTCTGATTAGTAAGTTTGCAGACGACACAAAGGTTGGTGGAATTGCGGATAGCGATGAGGACTGTCGGAGGATGCAGCAGGATTTAGATTTTTTGGAGACTTGGGCGGAGAGATGGCAGATGGAGTTTAATCCGGAGAAATGTGAGCTAATGCATTTTGGAAGGTCTAATGCAGGTAGGGAATATACAGTGAATGGTAGAACCCTCAAGAGTATTGAAAGTCAAAGAGATCTAGGAGTACAGGTCCACAGGTCATTGAAAGGGGCAACACAGGTGGAGAAGGTAGTCAAGAAGGCCTATGGCATGCTTGCCTTCATTGGCCGGGGCATTGAGTATAAGAATTGGCAAGTCATGTTGCAGCTGTATAGAACCTTAGTTAGGCCACACTTGGAGTATAGTGTTCAATTCTGGTCGCCACACTACCAGAAGGATGTGGAGGCTTTAGAGAGGGTGCAGAAGAGATTTACCAGAATTTTGCCTGGTATGGAGGGCATTAGCTATGAGGAGCGGTTGAATAAACTCGGTTTGTTCTCACTGGAACGAAGGAGGTTGAGGGGAGACCTGATAGAGGTATACAAAATTATGAGGGGCATAGACAGAGTGGATAGTCAGAGGCTTTTCCCCAGGGTAGAGGGGTCAATTACTAGGGGGCATAGGTTTAAGGTGAGAGGGGCAAGGTTTAGAGTAGATGTACGAGGCAAGTTTTTTACGCAGAGGGTAGTGGGTGCCTGGAACTTGCTACCGGAGGAGGTGGTGGAAGCAGGGACGATAGTGACATTTAAGGGGCATCTTGACAAATACATGAATAGGATGGGAATAGAGGGATACGGTCCCAGGAAGTGTAGAAGATTGTAGTTTAGTCGGGCAGCATGGTCGGCACGGGCTTGGAGGGCCGAAGGGCCTGTTCCTGTGCTGTACATTTCTTTGTTCTTTGTTTGTTCTTTGAGTACATTAGATGGGTCGTTTTTTGTACAGTGTGTGCAGGAGGGTTTCCTGACACAATATGTTGACAGGCCAACAAGAGGCGAGGCCACGTTGGATTTGGTTTTGGGTAATGAACCAGGCCAGGTGTTGGAGTTGGAGGTAGGAGAGCACGTTGGGGACAGTGACCACAATTCGGTGACGTTTACGTTAATGATGGAAAGGGATAAGTATACACCGCAGGGCAAGAGTTATAGCTGGGGGAAGGGCAATTATGATGCCATTAGATGTGACTTGGGGGGATAAGGTGGAGAAGTAGGCTGCAAGTGTTGGGCACACTGGATAAGTGGAGCTTGTTCAAGGATCAGCTACTGCGTGTTCTTGATAAGTATGTACCGGTCAGGCAGGGAGGAAGGAGTCGAGCGAGGGAACCGTGGTTTACCAAAGAAGTGGAATCTCTTGTTAAGAGGAAGAAGGAGGCCTATGTGAAGATGAGGTGTGAAGTTTCAGTTGGGGCGATGGATACTTACAAGGTAGCGAGGAAGGATCTAAAGAGAGAGCTAAGACGAGCAAGGAGGGGACATGAGAAGTATTTGGCAGGTAGGATCAAGGAAAACCCAAAAGCTTTCTATAGGTATGTCAGGAATAAGCGAATGACTAGGGAAAGAGTAGGACCAGTCAAGGACAGGGATGGGAAGTTGTGTGTGGAGTCTGAAGAGATAGGCGAGATACTAAATGAATATTTTTCATCAGTATTCACTCAGGAAAAAGATAATGTTGTGGAGGAGAATGCTGAGACCCATGCTAATAGAATAGATGGCATTGAGGTACGTAGGGAAGAGGTGTTGGCAATTCTGGACATGCTGAAAATAGATAAGTCCCCGGGTCCTGATGGGATTTATCCTAGGATTCTCTGGGAGGCCAGGGAAGAGATTGCTGGACCTTTGGCTTTGATTTTTATGTCATCATTGGCTACAGGAATAGTGCCAGAGGACTGGAGGATAGCAAATGTGGTCTCTTTGTTCAAAAAGGGGAGCAGAGACAACCCCGGCAACTATAGACCGGTGAGCCTCACGTCTGTAGTGGGTAAAGTCTTGGAGGGGATTATAAGAGACAAGATTTATAATCATCTAGATAGGAATAATATGATCAGGGATAGTCAGCATGGCTTTGTGAAGGGTAGGTCATGCCTCACAAACCTTATCGAGTTCTTTGAGAAGGTGTCTGAACAGGTAGATGAGGGTTGAGCAGTCGATGTGGTGTATATGGATTTCAGCAACGCGTTTAATAAGGTTCCCCACGGTAGGCTATTGCAGAAAATACGGAGGCTGGGGATTGAGGGTGATTTAGAGATGTGGATCAGAAATTGGCTAGCTGAAAGAAGACAGAGGGTGGTGGTTGATGGGAAATGTTCAGAATGGAGTTCAGTTACAAGTGGTGTACCACAAGGATCCGTTCTGGGGCCGTTGCTGTTTGTCATTTTTATCAATGACCTCGAGGAAGGCGCAGAAGGGTGGGTGAGTAAATTTGCAGACGATACTAAAGTCGGTGGTGTTGTCGATAGTGTGGAAGGATGTAGCAGGTTTCAGAGGGATATAGATAAGCTGCAGAGCTGGGCTGAGAGGTGGCAAATGGAGTTTAATGTAGAGAAGTGTGAGGTGATTCACTTTGGAAGGAATAACAGGAATGCGGAATATTTGGCTAATGGTAAAGTTCTTGGAAGTGTGGATGAGCAGAGGGATCTAGGTGTCCATGTACATAGATCCCTGAAAGTTGCCACCCAGGTTGATAGGGTTGTGAAGAAGGCCTATGGAGTGTTGGCCTTTATTGGTAGAGGGATTGAGTTCTGGAGTCAGGAGGTCATGTTGCAGCTGTACAGAACTCTGGTACGGCCGCATTTGGAGTATTGCGTACAGTTCTGGTCACCGCATTATAGGAAGGACGTGGAGGCTTTGGAGCGGGTGCAGAGGAGATTTACCAGGATGTTGCCTGGTATGGAGGGAAAATCTTATGAGGAAAGGCTGATGGACTTGAGGTTGTTTTCGTTGGAGAGAAGAAGGTTAAGAGGAGACTTAATAGAGGCATACAAAATGATCAGGGGGTTAGATAGGGTAGACAGTGAGAGCCTTCTCCCGCGGATGGAAATGGCTGGCACGAGGGGACATAGCTTTAAACTGAGGGGTAATAGATATAGGACAGAGGTCAGAGGTAGGTTCTTTATGCAAAGAGTAGTGAGGCCGTGGAATGCCCTACCTGCTACAGTAGTGAACTCGCCAACATTGAGGGCATTTAAAAGTTTATTGGATAAACATATGGATGATAATGGCATAGTGTAGGTTAGATGGCTTTTGTTTCGGTGCAACATCATGGGCCGAAGGGCCTGTACTGCGCTGTATCGTTCTATGTTCTAAAGCTGGTGACCTTCTAGGGGTGTGTGCTGCAGTACTGCAGGGCACCACCAGAGCGGTCGAGGCATCGGAACAGCATTTTGAGCAGTCCGATGCACCGCTCAAGGACAGATGGATGGCAACATGGGCCTCGTTATATCGGGCCTCTGCATCGGTGTCTGGCCTCTGTACTGGCGTAATTAGTCAGGATCTCAGTGGGTATCCCTTATCCTCCAAGAGCCAACCCATCATTCTGGGGAGGTCCTCAAAGATGTCGAGGATGTCCGAGTGCCCCAGGAAGTAGCTGTGGTGCTCACTCCCTGGGAAGCGTGGACACAAATGTGCAAGATCGGGTGGTGGTGGTCGCACATGAGTTGAACCTTCAGGGAGTGAAACCCCTCACTGCTAATGAAGGGTGCCCCCTGTTGCCCCGGTGCGCAGTGACATGTGTGCAATCAATAACCCCCTGGACCTGGGGCATCCTGGAAATGGCAGAGAATCCTGTTGCCTGGTTATCCTGATAGGCTTGGTCCAGCTTGAAATTTATATAGTCTGATGCCCGGGCAGACAGGACATCCTATCACGGATGCACTTGTGAGCTGCAGGTTGGGGAATGTAATACAAGTCCCCGCTCGAGCGCTGGAATGAACCCAAAGTGTAGAAGCAAACAGCTGCGTGATCTTGACGACCACCGGGAGCGGGTATGCTCTTCCTCTATGTGGTGCCAAGTCCGCGAGGATATGTCACAGGCACTGTACCGTCTCCTTGTTGAGATGGAACCTCCTGCGGCACATACTGTCCGTCATCTCCTTTCTTCAAACGACAAACGACGCCTGTACACATTGGATCATCGCTCGCCTCCCCCTCTGCGTCCCTCCCCGTCCTGGTGGTCGTCCGTGTCCTCAGGGTGGGAGGTGTGGCCCCTGCAAATGGGGTGTTGGCTCGGGCCTGCGAGGCTGCCGCTCCCGTCGCTCCCGCCGCCTTCTCCGCCTTCTGGTCTGCCAGCAGCACTGTGAGGGCAGATGCTGCGGGGCCCACAATACCTCCACACTGTGACATCTGACAGGAATTGGAGAGGATGAGACACCCATCCACTGAACGCGGTTTGCATCGGAGCGTTTGATCTGGGTTCACTCTGCCGGAAGAGTGAGGGGAGCGGAGAGTAATAGGGGGTGGGGGTGCAGGCAGGCCTGCTGTGAAGATTAATGTGACAGAGGCTTCACGTGTACATAGACATAGAATTTACAGTGCAGAAGGAGGCCATTCGGCCCATCGAGTCTGCACCGGCCCTTGGAAAGAGTACCCTACTTAAGTCCAAATTTCCACCCTATCCCGTAAACCTCAGCTAACCATTTTGGATATTAAAGGCAATTTAGCATGGCCAATCCACCTAACCTGCACATCTTTGGACTGTGGGAGGAAACCGGAGCACCCGGAGGAAACCCACGCAGACATGGGGAGAACGTGCAGACTTCGCACGGACAGTGACTCAAGCCAGCAATCGAACCTGGGACCCTGGAGCTGCTAACCATGCTAACCACCGTGCTGCCGTGGTGAAACATGTTTTAATAGTGAACATTGCACATTTACATTTCGCTTAGCTATAATTGTGAACTCCCCACCCACCAATCCCCCACCCCCAATGGCATGGCCCCATCAGATGGTGGTCCTGTGAGACAATGGACATGTGGTGAGTGAGCGAAGGATCATTTTGTCTGACATGAACAACTCACTTGAGACAGGTCACCTGGGTGAAGCGGCAGTTGATCCTCACCTCTGAGGCGCCGGCCAACCTTGCTGTCGGTGACTGCTCTCTGCTTGGACATAGAATCACAGAATTCACAGTCAACCCACGCTCTCCAGGGTCTGTTCCTCATAGGGGTTAAGGACTCGGATCTCTGGCACTCAGCCCTCCCAAATCTTGGCCCTCTTCTGCTTATTATGGGCTATCTTCTCCTCTGAGGACTTTGTGAGTCGCGTGCTTGATGCGTCAGTGGGGTCTATGGCAGTTGGCATGTGTGGGCACCGCAACTGGGCATGAAAGGTTTGTGCCAGTGGGTGCCAGGGGGTTCTGAGGAACATGCATGAAGATCAGATGTGGGGAGGGTGCGAGGTGTCAGCCAGTAATTTGTGGTGGGGGAGGTGGAGGGGGGGGGGGGTGAGTGAGTTGGGAATTTGAGGGGTGGCAGGCAGAACTGATGCCAGGAGAGAGGTGGTAACTTACCCTTGCAGCTCGGTGGAGGCCGTTGGTCTTCTTCCGACATTGGACGGTGTCCTCCTGGTCACGCTGCCCAAACTGACAGTCGCTGCCACTGCCTCCCAGGCGGCATTGGTGATCCTGCTGCTGGCCTCCGACCCCCTCAGGGGTAGAGGATGTCCTGTCTCTCAGCGTCAAGGAGCCTGGCCAGGTCAGCATTCCAAAGCGACGAGTAGGTCTGTGCGCCACCATGCTTGTGTGTTGACTGGGAGTGAGTGGTGACTGGCAGTAAATACGGTAAATACGGGCCGTGATCTCGCCAATGCGGCTCTCGAGAACAGCCCGCCAAACCCGCCCAAAATTACACTTTGAAATGTTTTCATTAAATCCCGCCCAGGGTGTTTGTTTTTGTAGGAAACTTATTTAATCAATAATGAGACTCAGAATGTGTTAATGATCATGATTCTGTTACATTAATCACTGGAATTCAATTGCATCAATGATGAAGATTCTATTATGTCAATACTCAGAGTCTTATTACATTAATAATCAGTGACCTATTATTTTAATATTCGAGATATGTCTACATTTACAATCCCCACCCCCACCCGGATAATCAACAAACTCTCCCTAATTTTCACTCTGGGTCACACAAGGTCTGAGACATCCACATGGGGTCATACCTTAAATCCCACTATCATTGTCTGTAAATGTATCAATATCACTCTTGAATATGCTCAATCAGATCTTTCCAGCCAATCCCGCCAGTGGATCTTCTGATCCCGCTGACAGAGCCCTCCCCCCGCAGCGGGTTTCCCCATTGACAACGGCAGGGCTGGAAGATCCCACCGCCGGTCAGTGGTGGGCCCCCTCGTGAACAACAAAGAACAAAGAACAAAGAAAAGTACAGCACAGGAACAGGCCCTTCGGCCCTCCAAGCCCGTGCCGACCATGCTGCCCGACTAAATTACAATCTTCTACACTTCCTGGGTCCGTATCCCTCTATTCCCATCCTATTCATGTATTTGTCAAGATGCCCCTTAAATGTCACTATCGTCCCTGCTTCCACCACCTCCTCCGGTAGCGAGTTCCAGGCACCCACTACCCTCTGTGTAAAAAACCTGCCTCGTACACCTCCTCTAAACCTTGCCCCTCGCACCTTAACCCTATGCCCCCTAGTAATTGACCCCTCTACCCTGGGGAAAAGCCTCTGACTATCCACGCTGTCTATGCCCCTCATAATTTTGTAGACCTCGGTCAGGTCACCCTCAACCTCCGTCGTTCCAGTGAGAACAAAGCGAGTTTATTCAACCTCTACTCATAGTTAATGCCCTCCATACCAGGCAACATCCTGGTTAATCTCTTCTGCACCCTCTCTAAAGCCTCCACATCCTTCTGGTAGTGGTGCGACCAGAATTGAACACTATACTCCAAGTTTGCCCAAACTAAGGCTCTATACAGCTGCAACATGACTTGCCAATTTTTATACCCAACCCGAGGCGGGTTGGGCATAAGATGCCACCCAAAGAGACAGCATCCACGTCTCTCTGATGTAGAGAATTCCAAAGAGTCACATTCCGTCAATGAGTTGTTTGGGATTGCCAAGGAAATTGCAAGTACTCATTAGATATTCCATGTTCTTAATGAAACTGGAATCATTAACTATATTGAAGTTTCCTGAAATGTCATTTTCGAATCAGCGTTGTGTTCACCCCATATGTAATTGAGATATCTAAAATAGAGCAATTTATATTTTCTGATGTCTAGTTGTCAGCCAAGGGGCAGGTTTAAAAAAAAATTATTATAATAATAATCTTTATCAGTGTCACAAGTAGGCTAACATTAACACTGCAATGAAGTTACTGTGAAAATTCCCTAGTCGCCACATTCCGGCGCCTGTTCAGGTACACTGAGGGAGAATTCAGAATGTCCAAATTACCAACAGCACGTCTTTCGGGACTTGTGGGAGGAAACCGGAGCACCCGGAGGAAACACACGCAGACACGGGGAGAACGTGCAGACTCCGCACGGACAGTGACCCAAGCCGGGAATCAAACCTGTGTCCCTAACGCTGTGAAGCAACAGTGCTAACCACTGTGCTACCGTGCTGTCCTTAATTCTCACCATGTAGGTATCACTGGCAAGGTCTCCATTTATTGTTGACAACATTCCTGCAGTAGTACTGGAGACTAGTATCCCAGAACTAGCTATGCCCCTAGCCAAGCTCTTCAATTACATCTACCCGGCAATGTCGGAAATTCCCCAAGTCCAGAAAAAGCAGGACAACTCCAACCTGGCCATTTGCCGTCCCATCGGTCTACTCTCAATATCAGCAAAGTGTTGGGAGGTATCATCGACAATACTAAATAATGCATTTACTCAGAAATGACCTGCTTGATTTGGGTTCTGGCAGGGCCATTCAGCTCCTGGCCTCATTACAGCCTTAATCGAGACATGGACAAAAGAGCTGAATGCCGGGTGTGAGATGAGAGTGACTGCCTTCGAGATCAAGGTAACATTTGACCAAGTGTGTCACCAAGCAGCCCTGGAGAAATTGTAGTCAATGCTTATCAAGGGAAAACTCTCCGCTGGTTGGAGTCACACCTGGCACAACAGAAGATGGTTCTGGTGTTTGGAGGTCGTCTCAGCCCCAGGACATCACTGCAGGAGTTCTTCACGGGAGTGTCCTAAGGTCAAACCATCTTCAGCTGCTTCATCAATGATCGTCCTTCCATCATAAGGTCAGAAGTGGAGATATTCACTATTCACGACTCCTCAGATACTGAAGCAGACAGTGTCCATATGCAGTGAGACCGGGACAACATTCAGGCTGCTAGATATATCATAGGCTACAGACTCCACTGATTTGCAATATTGAAGATTTGAGCTACACAATTGGCCATGCCCCTAGCTAATCTGTACAGGGAGAACACTGACATTTACCTTGCACAGTAAAAATATCTTAAGCTGTGTCCTGACAACCAAAAGCAAGATAAATACAACCCAGCAATCGTCATCCTTTTAACCTACTCTCAATCGTTAGCAAAGTGATAGAATGAGTGGCCAACGGCACTTTAAAACTGGACTTACTCAAAAATAATCTGCTTATTGTTTCTCAGCTGTGATTGAGCCCAGTCCACAGAGTTGCAGACCTCATTGTAGCCTTATTTCAAATGTGGTCAGGGCGACTGAATTGCTGACGTATCACAATCCCAGAGCAGACCCCAACAGTCACTAGGATGCCAGACCAAAACCCCAGTATTTTAGTTTATTTGTAAGAGTGTGTGGAAAGAATGATTTGGTCCAGGAGTGACTGAATGAAAGAAAATTGCTTTGGTATTATTAAAAACAAAGCTTTATTATGAATCCGATATGAACTTTTTAACGTCGCACCCAAAAAGAACAGTTTACAGATTACACCCTGAACACTACTACTTAATTTCCCATTAAACAACAAGAAAAGAAACATACAGCTCTCAATCTATCTTACTGTGGGAGAATTTGGACTCAACGTCAGGCAGATCAGAATTCAACTCCTCTCTCCAATGTTTCCCCAGAATCTAACTCTCTACTGCTTTCAAAATGCCTCTCCGTCTTCCTTGGCTGCACCCAGCAATTACCTCATCTCCCCTGAAGCTGAAAGCCAAACTACCTCTGCAGGATGAAAAGCACATTAACTCCTCGGGGACTTTCCCAATTAAACCACAGTCCATTAGTCCAGACTGAAAAACACATTCCTTTGTCAATTTCACCTTCAGGCTGCTAAAAGCACCCAGGCCCTGCAAAACAGAATTATTTTTGATAGAACATGACCACTGCAGTCAAACACACTCTAACCCCAGGCTTTTAACCCTTAAATTGCTCAATACGTCAAATCCAATATTCCTAAATTCCTTCCAGTCGTCACAGACGTGAGATGAAAACAACTGGCCTTAACATTGCTGTGCATTCCAGTGAATACTGCTCCTAGGTTCTGGGAAAGGTGGAAATGGATTTGGGAGTCATCAACACGTTCAAGGCTTTTAGAGAGAAAAGGGAAGTTGCAGCTGGGACAGTGGTTTTCAAGGATAGAGGGGGTTAGTGGTTGGTACTTTTGAGGAGAGGGTCATTGATGGTTGATTTAAAGGACAGAGAGCCAACAGCTGTAGAGGAAGAACCATTTACAATATCTGCTAATGTGGGGGCCAGGAGGGGAAGTTGGATGGTCAGCAGTTTGGTGGGAATGAGATTGAAGGAACCGGAATTCAGTCTCATAGGCATCATGAGCTCAGAGAAGGTATGAAAGGAGATAGGAGAGGAAATAGAGAAAACAATTAATTCAGCACTCGGGAAGGTTGACATGAAAGATAGAGGTAAAGGTGTGACTGAGTAAATGAGTAGCTTCAGAAATGTTGTGGACAACTTCGGGTCAATGTCTACATTGTTGGGCTTTTGTAAGTGCAGCTGTTCGTGAATTGGGGGATAGTTTTTCCCCAGGGACAGATACAGAAAGACATACATTTGGGGCATGAAAAGAGGGTTGTGTGGTTAGTGATATCAGGAAGTGGTCAGAAATGGCCTTATCTGTGATTGAAACTATGGGATTAGTAAGACCATTGAAGTGGTCAAGGGAATGGTCATCAGTATGGGTTGGAGAGTTTACATGGAGATTAGTGAAGATCTGCGGAGAGTGAACTCAGAGGATATAGAACATGATGAGTTGAGATAAAAGTTGAAATCACCTGATGCGTTGTCACCGGCAACCATTGGGTCTCATCTTCCAAGGGAACCTGGCTCTTCAGCGAGGATCAACCAGAATAGATGGATCCACGGAGTTAGGATCCTGGTAGCTGACCCTTCGCCTCCCTCCCCAGCTCAGGTGGAGGACAGTGATAATGGCGGAGTCAGCAATCACAAATCAAGGCAGCTGCTGAGGAAATACTGAGCTTGTGGGAAGGCTACCAGGCAGCTACTATCAGCAGCAGTCAGGAATTCCTGCACCTGCGCATCCTGACACTGCGGCTGACCCTGGAACCTCAACCGCAGCTCCCGCCGTAAGCAGCTGATGTAGGGACCACTCAATCCACAGAGAGCAGTAACTAACATGGGGTTAATTGCATGAGTTCAAGGCCCACCGGGGCGGCTGCTGGAATTTACATTCGATATGAAGCTAGTCTCAGTAATAGTTACCATGACAACCATCATCGATTGATGTAAAAACCCATCTGGTTCACTAATGTCCTTCAGTGAAGGAGATCTGCCGTCCTTACCCGGCCTGGCCTACATGTGGCTCCAGACCCACAGCAATGTGGTTGACTCTTAGCTGCCCCTCTGAAATGGTCTCATAAGCCACTCAGTTCAAGGGCAATTCAGAATGGGCAACAAACACTACTCCAGCCAGCGACACTCACATCCCATAAAAGAATTTTTAAAAATAACGTCAGCAATTTCCCAAGCCCAGATAGATCGAAAGCATAAATTCTAAGCCAAGCTTTGGTGCTGATTATTGCAGGAAGGAGTTACTTGTACTCATAATGCCCATTTCACTGGGCCATACACCTTCCTCCTGCAGGTTCGGGTTGAATTTTCAGTGGATTTAACCGATCGGTCACCTGTTCTGAACACTGCATGAATTTTAAAATTTGAGTTGACCTCAACGGGCACCAGAATGGAGTTGTATGTCATGCGGATTGCTGACCTGCTAATACCTGGTATTGAAAATGAGTCCACACTAATCAGCCTCTTGTTCTGTGGTTACACAGCAGTTACCAGTTTGACACTGATGTCAGAACAAACAAAGAGCAAAGAACAATACAGCACAGGAACAGGACCTTCGGCCCTCCAAGCCTGTACCGGTCATGATACCAACCTTTTCCAAAACCCTCAGCACTTCCTTGTGCCGTATCCCTCTATACCCATCCTATCCATGTGTTTGTCAAGATGGGTTTTGAACGACATTAATGTATCTGCTTCTACAACCTCCCTGGCAACGCGTTCCAGACACTCACCACCCTCTGCATAAAAAATCTGCCTCACTAATCTCCTCTAACCTTTGCCCCATGGACCTTAAACCTATGGCCCCTGGTGACTGACCCCTCCACCCTGGGAAAGAGTGCCTGTCCATCCACTCTATCCATGCCCCTCATAATCTTGAAGACCTCTATCAGGTCACCCCTCAACCTCCGCCGTTCTAATGAAAACAGTCCGAGTCTATTCAGCCTCTCCACATAGCTAACACTCTCCAGACCAGGCAACATCCTGGTAAACCTCCTCTGCACCCTCTCCAAAGCCTCCACATCCTTCTGGTAGTGTGGCGACCAGAATTGTGCGCAATATTCCAAGTGCGGCCTTACCGATGTTCTATACAACTGTAGCATGACTTGCTAGTTTTTATACTCGATGCCCCGTCGAATGAAGGCAAGCATGTCATTATTGTATACGACGTGTTAACTGATGCAATAAATGTCTCTTGTCCTGGACAAAAAGTGGTAATAGCAATTTTCAACTATGCCGTGAGAGGTGGTGAGTGTTGCCATACACTGAGTGGAGGACAGAATTGGGCAGGGTTTAGAATGGGCGGTTGATCCTCTCTTACCCACTCTACACCAGCACCAAGGCTGGAAGCTTCGCTCACTGTCCCTCAGAAAGGGGGCATGGATCTGCCAAAAAAAGTGAGGGTGCAGGACGGCCAGGAAAGATAAGTTTGGGAACTCCTGCTTATGATATCAAGCTTTCTGAAAGCAAGTTTGTCGTACGCTATGCGATTAAAAACTCAGTTTTGAAAACGGCAAAAATCAACAACAACAGATTGCTTGAAGTTCAAAGCCAGAAATGTTGGAATCCCATCTCGAGAGGCTCCACCTTGTATGCTGCAATTCGCATAAGCTTGGAGCCACGGCACACTCACAGCAGGTTAAGCAAACGTGATTTCCTTTGTCCGTCATGTTTAAGAAGAAAAAAATTACAATTCCTTGGTGCCAAGTTTGCATCAATGCATCACAGATGAGAACAGCGTCAAGTAATAAAGAAGATTAGCAGATGATTGCGGTAGTCAGATGCAGGGCTTTGCACATATTTATCACATGAATGTTTCGCTCAGCACCTATAGCGGAAAGAAAAAAAATCAGTGAACTTTGGGAATACTAGACACAAACCTCCCTGTGTTAAACGTTCCCAGATGGACAGCCAGACACTGGTTCCAGGATATCATTGTGACCATCTACCGGACTTCCTTAGCCTATTAGGTCACACACCCCACGTGACTTTCAATCCAACAAAACAGCTTTGAGTGAAATCCAGACTGTGTGTGCACCTCACTCTGACATTTTCTCCCACAGGCTCTTTACAATTCAATATCAAGCCATTCAAATCAACTGCCATTTGTAGCTTCAAAGGAGACCACAAAGCATATATAAGCATATATAGATATATTCCGAATGGATGTTACTCACAGAGTATCTTCATTGCTGCTTGTTCAGCCTGGGAAGAGGCCGAAAAAGGTCCCATACGGAAGCAACTTTCTGCTCTCCCTCTGCCTACATTGACTGCCTGAAGGAGTGGGCTATTATCCTCGAGGTCACATGGATGCCCTGCCCATTCCCGTGCCCCCTGAAAATTTAGGAACGCACATCTAGGGCAGCACGGTGGCACAGTGGGTTAGCCCTGATGCCTCAAGGCGCCGAGGTCCCAGGTTCGATCCCGGCTCTGGGTCGCTGTCCGTGTGGAGTTTGCACATTCTTCCCGTGTTTGTGTGGGTTTCGCCCCCACAACCCAAAGATGTGCAGGCTAAGTGGATTAGCCATGCTAAATTGCCACTCAATTGCAAAAAATGAAGTGGGTACTCTAAAATGTAAAAAAAAAAGTAATGCACATCTAAATTGGTGTAAACCAATAGACCTTCCAATATATTATTCATTTATTATGGCCCCACCACAAGAAATAACCATTGGCAGGACAAGGTCAATTTTCTTCGTTCAGTAATCGTGCTGAGGTTTTGATTGGCGTATCTCTCCCTCACTTACTCTCTTGCTGTGTCACCGTGACTGTCACCCTTTCCGTGTAACTCCCTCCCACAATTAAAATCCCTATTTTTTGCCCTTAACAAAAAAAAATGGAAATATAAAGCAAAATTCCCTCCAGAAAGTTTAGTTGTCCCCACCCCACCTACACCTGCCCAATCTCTGTTACTATTCCTCTTTCTATAATCGTCCTCTGCTTCATGGGGTGGATCTTTCTAAGGCTGCATGCCATGGGTAGCTTTCCCCAAAGTGAAGGACTCTCCAACGAGCTTCCAACTGGCTTCAAGGTCCCACCAGAGCCTCAGGGACTTAAAGTCTTGCCAAAAATGCCCAAAATGGGTAACTATCAATTTCTACAATAATGTTGTATTTATTTTCTGGCACTAGATGTTGCTGGTAAATATTGGAAAGGAAATTTGGCATTGTCTCGCTCACGATGGCCTGGTGTCTCCTTCAAGGCAGGGAAAGCAAACGTGTGATAAAATCAGGCCTCTGTGAATCATTCTCTGACACAAACCTCAATAAAGTCTTGCAAAATTCATCCCTGCATGTATGATGTGTTTTTGAAAGTGTATCAAAGATGCAGAAGTCCCCTAAGTCATCACTGTATCAAATCCCTCTCTGCGCTAACTCTAGCATTGGACTTGTTAACAATTGATGATTCCTGAGTTTGAGAATACCAGGTGAAAGACTTACTAAACATGGCTCTTGTTCATATAAATAGATGTGTTTAATTGCAAGTGTGAAGCAATCCACCATCTTTGTTCTCTCGGAGAATCAAGAGATATGGGAAGTAATGAGCGGTAATGTGGAGTTGAAACGCAAGAATAATGAATGGTGGTTCGCACTCAATGTGCCACAGAGTTTAGTCCTGCTCCCATCTCTTTTGTTCTCATGTTATTATCCAACAGTAAGAGGGCATCTTAAGACTGGAAAAATCAAAATAAAATACTTGAACAAAGAGAACAAAGAACAAAGAAAAATTACAGCACAGGAACAGGCCCTTCGGCCCTCCAAGCCTGCGCCGATCCAGATCCTCTATCTAAAACTGTCGCCTATTTTCTAAGGATCTGTATCCCTCTGCTCCCTGCCCATTCATGTATCTGTCTAGATACACCTTAAATGACGCTATCGTGCCCGCCTCTACCACCTCCGCCGGAAATGCGTTCCAGGCACCCGCCACCCTCTGCGTAAAGAACTTTCCACGCATATCTCCCTTAAACTTTTCCCCTCTCACCTTGAACTCGTGACCCCTAGTAATTGAGTCCCCCACTCTGGGAAAAAGCTTCTTGCTATCCACCCTGTCTATATCTCTCATGATTTTGTAGACCTCAATGGGGTCCCCCCTCAACCTCCGTCTTTCTAATGAAAATAATCCTAATCTACTCAACCTCTCTTCATAGCTAGCGCCCTCCATAGTGGCATCTCTCTCTCTCTCTCCCTCTGCTCAAATTAGATTGGCAGAAAAGGAGTAAATTCTTTAATGATCAGCTTTATTTTACCCTTTAAAGGAAAAGTTAATTCAATGTTTTTTGACATTTTGATTTTCTGGAGTCCAGTGCAGCTTTCTATAGTCTACTCCAGTCAGAAAAATCCAAAATGCTCCAATAATTACAAATTCACTATGAGTGAAAGATAGGACTTCTATCTGGTCCTTGACCAATAATTATCCCTCAACCAGCATCATTAAAACAGATTATTTTCCAATGATCACTTTTGTGTGAGTTTACTGTGAACAGACTGAGCGCCACTCCTCCTTACATTGCAACAGCGACTGCTGTTCGAAAACTAATTAATCGGCTGTTAAGGCACTTGGAAACATCTTGAGGTCGCTATATAAATGCAAGATTGTTCTTAGTGGTGATTGGTACAGAATTTCATGTCATAGAATCATAGAATTTACAGTGCAGAAGGAGGCCATTTGGCCCATCGAGTCTGCACCGGCTCTTGGAAAGAGCACCCCACTCAAGCACACACCTCCTCCACTTAACCCAGTAATCCCAATTAACCTATTTGGACACTAAGGGCAATTTAGCACAGCTAATCAACCTGACCCGCACATCTTTGGACTGTGGGAGGAAACCAGAGCACCCGGAGGAAACCCACGCACACACGGGGAGAACGTGCAGACTCCGCACAGGCAGTGACCCAAGCTGGGAATCGAACCTGGGACCCTGGAGCTGTGAAGCAACTGTGCTAACCACTGTGCTACCGTGCTGCCCCCATGTCTTTCACTAATGTACAATAAAAACAAAAGCACAAGGGGGCTGAATTCTCCGCCAGCGGGATGCTCTGTTTTGCCGGCAGCCTGGGGGTATCCCAACGGCGTGGGCTGCCCCACAATGGGAAACCCCATTGACCAGCTGGCGAAACGGAGAATCCCAACGGCTGCCGTGGCGGGACGGAGAATCCGCCCAAGATTTGGAATTAAGAACCAAATTAGATTATATTCCCTATTTACAGGTTCTATGTAGCCTCCCAAAGGGATAGTTTCACATATTTCACATAAACGTTTAATTTTAAATGTTGTATTTGCCACAGAACGTATTTGTTTCATGATTAGTTCATTAATTTACAAACCTTTTCCTGCCCCTGGCTTAAACTGGAAATCTTTTCGTTGGCAAAATATTCGTCAATGAGAGACTCCTTAAAAAGTAGCTATCGCTATGTGAACCATCCCTTATGTTTTATTGTCTTAAATAAGCTGCAACCCCTGCCCCCTCGGACACGTGCACAGGGTTAGTCACCATGGATTTAGGAAACCTGTGACTTCTGTTACGCATTTATTATTACTCCGTGGATTTCCTTCAAAATGTCTATAATGTCAATGACCAGAGCTCATTCAAGAACGACGCTCCTAGAATTATTTGTTGCCAGTCTTCTTCCCACCAACTTTCCAAGGGCGACCTTTCCTTCCTCAAGTGTTCCCATGTCATAAAAAATACACCACGTGCCAACAGGAAGGGCTACAAGTTTAGTGCAAGAGTAATCTATTGTGACTCAAAATCTTTCTCCCAGTAAAATGTCTCTTCTCTGCGAGCTGCCTCCCCAGATGTCTGAGATAAGACCCAAACTGCAAGGAATTCTGAGGGCTCTCTCACTGCCTTATTACATTACAGTGTAGAATGCAAGTATACAAGTGATCTGTATCATTGGGCCGATGTACTTAATCACTATGAATAACATTAGATGTGTTTTCTTCTGTGAGGGGGTTGGGGTGGGTTGGGGGTGGGGGAGTTTTCCTGGATTAAATGATTATAAAAATAAAGCTGTTTACAGTGTATTCTTCTGCCCAACGTCAGCCTTTTCAGTCTGCTTAATTTAATAACAAACAATTTCTATCTGTTCCTGACTCAATTGCCAGCTAACGTGCTTGACAGTGGAACTTTGCTGATGTTGAGAACCGTGGTTGTAGCCCCAGGGGAGCATGAAACATAAGTGACTACACGCTTCATCAGTAACGCCAAAATGTTTGGCTTTCACTACAAAGTGCATGTCTCGAACAGTAACTCTGTTCTCTCTGATCTGGCTTTTCGACATTGTTTATTATAGTGCGCATTGGCCAATACCTCAGCAATTCAACCATGAACGGCCAATTTAATAGTTATGCGGCAATCACATTACTAGTCTGAGGAGATGATGCCACAGTTTGCAATAAAATAAAAGAACAAGACCGTGAGATTGTGGGAGCAGAAGTAGGCCATTCGGCCCATCGAGTGTGCTTCCGCCATTCAATAAGATCATGACTGATGTGATAATCCTCAACTCCACTTTCCCGCCTTATCCCCATAATCCTCGATTCCCTCACCGATTAAACATCTGTCTGTCTCAGCCTTGAACATACTTAACGACCCAGCCTTAACAGCTCTCTGCGGTAAAGAATTCCACAGATTTGCTACCCTCTGAGAGGAGAAATTCCTCCTCATCTCTGTCTTAAATGGGTGACTCCTTACTCTGAGATTCTGCCCTCTGGTCCTAGACTTTCCCACAAGGGGAAGCATCCTCTCAGCATCGACCCTGTCAAACCCCTTGAGAATCCGATATGCCTCAATAAGGTCGCCTCTCATTCTTCTAAACTCCATTGAGTACATGCCCAATCTACTCAATCTCTCCGCATAAGACTATCCCTCCATACCCGAGATCAACCTTGTTATTAACGTAGAGGTCACAGTGTATAATTCAACAATCTTTATCTCACTGCAAAGGAAAAGTGAAAATGCAACACCGAGCATCCACATGTCATAAGAATACAAGAAGTAGAAGCAGGAAGTGGCCACCAGGCCCTTCAATCCTGCCTTGCCATTCAATACGATCCTGGCTGCTCTGTGACAGCGTCAACTCCTTTCCTGTGCAATTTCCCCAGAGCCCTCTACTCCTCGATCTATCAAATATTTATTCACTTCTACTTTAAATAGTTCAAATCATAGAATCCCTACAGTGCAGAAAGAGGCCATTCGGCCCATCGAGTGAGCACTCTGCCCTGCCCATTTATGATTGTCAACCCCGCCCTATCTCTGTAATCCCATAACCTAACCTGCAAATCCCTGGACACTAAGTGGCAATTTTTTTTTAAAGCATAGCCAATCCATCTAGCCCGCACACCCTCGGACTGTGGGAGGAAACCGGAGCAGCCGGAAGAAACCCATGCTGACACGGGAAGAACGTAAAAACTCCACACAAACAGTCACCCAAGGCCAAAATTGAACCAGGGGTCCCTGGCACTGTGAGGCAGCAGTGCTAACCACTGTGTCGTTGTGCCTCCACCACTTCCCCGGGCAGAGAATTCCAGAGATTCATCACCCACTGAGAGAAATAAATTCTACACACCTCAGTTTTAAATGACCAGCCCTTTATCTTGTATCTATGTCCCGTTGTTCAAGGCACTCCCACTAGTGAAAACATCTCACTATCTATCCTGTTGAGCCCCCTCAGGATCCTATGGGTCATTAATGTAAATAGTGAACAATTGTGGGTCAAGAACTGATCCCTGCGGTACTCCACTAGTTGCGTCTTTCCACTCTGAAAGGGATCCATTTATTCCAACTCTCAGTTTTCTATGTGACAGCCAGTTTTCAATCCATGCTAACATAAATACACAAGTTCATAAGGGAATAGGAGCAGAATTAGTCCATTGGACCCATTGGGCAGGATTCTCCCTTCCGGGGACTAAGTCCCCACGCCGGTGGGAATACCGGCGCCAATCACTCCGGTGTCAACAGCCCCCGAAAGTGAGGAATTCTCTGAGCTTTCGGGGGCTAGGTGGACGTCGGAGGGGTTGGCGCCACTGCAGACGGCAGCGAAGGGCTGGCGGAGTTCACGCATGTGCGGAACGGCCGGCATGATCTTGTGCATGCGCGGAATGGCCAGCGTATTTCCGTGCATGTGCAGACAGGCCGCCGTATTTTCCCGCATGCGCGGGGTGTTCTCTTCTCCGCGCCGGCCCACAGGCAATATGGCGGAGCCCTACAGGGGCCCGGCAAGGAGAAGTCCCCCCACGGAACAAGCCCGCCTGCAGATCACGGGCCAGGCCACCATGGGGGGCCTCCCCCGGTGTCAGATTCCCCTGCGCCCCCTCGAAGACCGCCCCCGCACACTCACCTGCCAGGTCCCGCCGTACCTGAGGTGAGTAATTCACGCCGGCGGGACTGGCCAAAACTGGACGGCCGCTCGGCCCATCGGGGCCCGGAGAATCGCCGGGAGGGCGTGCTTTCAACGGTCCCCGACTGGTGTGGGGGGAATCCCGCCCGAAAAACGGCGCCGGAGAATAGGGCAGCCGGTGTCAGGCGGGATTCACGCCTCACCCCGGGGATTCTCCGACTTGGCGGGGGGGGTCAGAGAATCCCGGCCAGTGGGTCTGCTCTGTCATTGGATCATGGCTGATCTCATCTCCATTGTCCTGCTCATTCTCCATAACCCTTCAACCCATTACCAATTAATAATCTGTTTAACTCCTTCTCAAATTTACTGACTGTCCCAGCATCCACCTCACTCTGCGGCAGAGAATTCCACAGATTCACAACCCTTTGGGAGAAGTAGTTTCTCCTCAACTCCGTTTTAAATCTGCTACCCCTTATCCTGACACTATGACCTCTCATTTTAGATTGCCCCACAAGAGGAAGCAACCACTCCAGGTCTACTATATCCACACCTTCTAGCATCTTGTACACCTCAATTCGCTCTCCCCTCATTCTTCTAAACTCGAGAGAGTATCGGCCTAAACTGTTCAATCTCTTTTCATATGACAACTGACATACGTTTTTCAATTCCGTGGGCTTTTACTTTATGGACCAGCCTTTTACGCGGCACCTTGTCAAATGCCATTTGGAAATCTAAATGCAGGTGCCCCTCTATCTCCTCTCCCTGTTACATCCTCAAAGAATTCAAGCAAATCTGTTAAACACGATTTATCTTTCATAAAACCATGTTGAATAGGTTGGATTATTATCCGCTTTCCTAAATAATTAGCTATTTCCTCTTTGATTATTAACTGCAGCAGCTTGCCAATAATATATGTTAAACTAACTGGCTTATAGTTCCCTACTTTCTGCCTTTCTCCCTTTTAGGGGCTGGTTTAGCACAGGGCTAAATTGCTGGCTTTTAAAGCAGACCCAGGCAGGCCAGCAGCGCGGGTTCAATTCCCGTACCAGCCTCCCCGAACAGGCGCCAGAATGTGGCGACTAGGGGCTTTTCACAGTAGCTTCATTTGAAGCCTACTTATGACGATAAGCGATTTTCATTTAATTTCATTTTATTTTGAACAAGGGAGTCACGTACCCTCCCAGAATTTAGCGAGATACAAAAAATTCCAACGAATGGATCCACTACCTCTGCAGCCACTTCCATTAAAACCCTAGCGTGCAGTTCATCGCGACCTGGTGACTTGTCCATCTTTAGCCCCTTGACTTTCTCTAATAGTCTATCCCTTGTGATTGGGATTTTTGTAGGTTCTACCATGTTATTTGGAATCGGCCCATCTAATAGCTTCGGGAAATTTGCAATATCTTTCACGGTGAAGACTGATGCAAAAAATGTATTTAGTATATCCGCCATTTCTTTGTTTGCTGTTATTAATGCCCCAGCCTCATTCAGTAGAGGTCCCACATTTACCTTAGATTCCTATTTCGCTATCCATAGAAACTCTTACTATTTGTTATTATCCTGCATGCAAGTTTTCTCTCAAAATTCATTTCTCCCTTATAAGCTTTTTAGTCTTTTGCTGCTGGATTCTAAAAACTTCCCAGTGTTCTGGTCCACCACCATCCCTTGCCACTCGGCATATCCTACTTTTCAATTTAACATTATCCTTGACCTCCTTCGTTAACCATGGATTTTGCCTCTTTCTCATGGAATCCCTCTTTTTGATTGGGATAAACTCCTGCTGAGCATTATGGACCAGCTGTTTTAATATCTGCCGCTGCTCATCTACTGACCTGTATCTTAGCTTGTTTACCCAGTCCACCTTGGACAACTCCTCCCTCACACCATTATAATTGCCCTTATTTAAGTTGAAGGCACTGCTTATGGATCGATGATGTTCACCCTCAAACTGGAACTGGAATTCTACCATATTGTGGTCACTACCCCCGAGGGGATCCTTAACCACAAGATCCCTTATCAATCCTTTTTCATTACACAAAACCAAATCTAAAGTAGCCCCTTCCTGGTTGGTTCCACAACGTGCTGCTCTAAAAACCAATCCCTGATGCTCTCCATAAAGTCTTCTTCTCGCTACCCTTTCTGCTTTGGTATGCCCAATCAATATGCAGATTAGAATCTCCGATGATAATTGCAATTCTCTTCAAACATACTCTTGATATTTCCCCATTTATATTTTGACCTCTTGAGGCATCAGATTTTGGGGATCTATAGATTATTCTTGGGTGGTGAGTGCCTAGAACACGATGCCAGGGGAGGTTGTGGAAGCAGATACATTAACACCGTTCAAAAGGCATCTTGACAAAAAATAATAATAATTGCTATTGTCACAAGTAGGCTTCAATGAAGTTACTGTGAAACGCCCCTAGTCACCACATTCTGGCACCTGTTCGGGGAGGCCGGTATGGGAATTGAACCCGTGTTGCTGGCATTGTTCTGCATTACAAGCCAGCTGTATAGCCCACTGTGCTAAACCATCTCCAGTGGTTTACATGGATAGAACAGGTATAGAGGGATACAGCAATAGGGAGGGCTGAGGGTTTTGGCCATGGGTGGTATCATGACCGGTACAGGCTTGGAGGGCCAAAGGGCCTGTTCCTGTGCTGCATTGTTCTTTGTTCTTTGTACTCCCACCCTTGGCTTTCTTCCCCTGCTGTTCATGATTTCAACTCAAGCCAATTCTACATCACTATCCACTGCCTTTATATCGCAACTCAGTACTGCTCTGATACTTTCCTTGATTAACAACGCTACCCCACCTCCTTTTCCCTTTGGCCAGTTGTTTTGGAACATCGTATACCCTGGAATGTTGAGTACCCAGTCCTGCTCACCCTGCAGCCACGTTTATGTCACAGCTAATGCATCATACTCATGTTATCCAGGTATGCTACCATTTCAATGATGTGAAAGGTAAAAGATTCTTTTGTTTGTGGCCAGGGACAGGCCAGCATCACTAAGGGGCGGCATTTCATGGCCCCTCTGCTGGTGAGATGTTTTGGCTCCACCAAAGTTAATGGACCTTAGAACAGCTCACATCACTAGTTGCGTGGTGGAGACGTTCATGCCGTACAGGCATGTGGCTCTGTGCTGAGAGACGGCTGTGTGGAGAGGTCCTACAGAGGGGGCAGAGCGAGGGATGTGAGGGTTGGCTGGGGCCTTAGCTACAGTGTTATGTGGAGCCTGGGTTTCACACACAGGTTGTGACAGGGAGCTGGTCAGGTTTCCTGATCAGGGACGGATGGAAGGCATCAACGGCGCGATAGACACCTTGGGGACAGCTCATGATCCTCATTGGTGGGCTAGCTGATAGTGTCACTGGTGAGCCATTCACTTCTTTTTCCTGATGGAAGAAGGTGGAAGAGAGTATGTCCGGGGTGCGTGGGGTCCTTAATTATGCTGGCTGCCTTTCTGAGGCAGCGGGAATTATAGATAGAGTCAATGGATGGGAGGCTGGTTTGCGTGATGGGCTACATTCAGAACCTTTTGTAGTTTCCTGTGGTCTTGGGCAGAGCAGGCTCCATACCAAGTGTGATATAACCAGACAGAATGCTTTCTATGGTGCATCTGTAGAAGTTGGTTAGGGTCGTAGCTGACATGCCAAATTTCCTTAGTCTTCCGAGAAAGTAGAGTCGTTGGTGGGCTTTCTTAACTATAGTGTCGGCATGGGGGGACCAGGACAGGTTGTTGGTGATCTGGACACCTAAAAACTTGAAGCTCTCGACACTTTCTACTTCGCTCCCATTGATGTAGACAGGGGCATATTCTCTATCTCATTCCTGTACTCTGCCTCGTCATTGTTTGAAATCCGACCCACTACTGTGTTGTCATCAGCAAATTTGAAAATCGAGTTGGGGAATTTGGCCACACAGTCATAGGTGTATAAGGAGTATAGTAGGGGGCTGAGGACACAGCCTTGTGGGGCACCGGTGTTGGGGATGATCATGGAGGAGGTGCTGTTGCCTATCTTTACTGATTGTGGCCTGTGGGTTAGAAAGTTCAGGATCCAGTCGCAGCGGGAGGAGCCGAGGCCAAGGCCACGGAGTTTGGAGATGAGTTTCGTAGGGATAATGGTGTTGAAGGCTGAGCTGTAGTCGATAAATAGGAGTCTGGCATAGGCGTCTTTGTTAACTAGGTGTTCCAGGGTAGAGTGCAGGGCCAAGGAGATGGCGTCTGCTGTGGACCTGTTGCACAAGTTATTGTCTCAAGTAGGCTTACATTAACACTGCAATGAAGTTACCGTGAAACACCTCTAGTCGCCATATTCAAGCGCCTGTTCGGATACACAGAGGGAGAATTCAGAATGTCCAATTCTCTCCAACATCTTTTCGTTTCACTTCCTCCCATAAGTCTTTCGGGGCTTGTGGGAGGAAACCGGAGCACCCGGAGGAAACCCACGCAGACGCGGGGAGAACGTGCAGACTCCGCGCAGACAGTGACCCAAACCGGGAATCGAACCTAGGACCCTGGAGCTGTGAAGCAACAGTGCTAACCACAATGCTACCGTGCCGCCCTAATGGCTGATCCACTTGTTAGCTCAAATTTGCATCCCTCTTACTGCTGATAACCCATCACCATCTTGCTTGTCAAGGATCTATTCACCTCTGCCTTAAAAATGATCGAATTACTCTACTTCCACCATCTTTTCAGCAAGAGAGTTCCAAAGACTCGTGATGCTCTGCATGCCATTTCTTTTGCCTCATCTCTGTTTTGAATAGGTGACCCATTCTTCTTAAACAGTGACCCGTAGTTCTAGATTCTCCGACAAGAGGAACCATCCTCTCCACAACCACCCTGCCAAGAGCCCTGAGCATCGTTTGGGCAGGATTCTCCGTTTATGAGACTCCGTGATGACGCCGGGGCAGGATTTGTGCAGTTCCCTGACAGCAAGCCTGGCGCCGCACCTGGACTGATTCAGCGACTGCGGAGGGGCTAGCACCGGCGCCATGTGGAACACAATTGATTCCAACGAGAAACGGTGCGGGATCCGCCGGGTCTGTGATTGAGACTCGGGAGGCTGACAAGCTGCAGCCGCACACACACTTACACTCCCCACACACACTCACTCCAGCCGCACACACACTTACACTCCCCACACACACTCACCCCAGCCGCACACACACTTACACTCCCCACACACACTCACCCCAGCCGCACACACACTTACACTCCCCACACACACTCACCCCAGCCGCACACACACTTACACTCCCCACACACACTCACCCCAGCCGCACACACACTTACACTCCCCACACACACTCACCCCAGCCGCACACACACTTACACTCCCCACACACACTCACCCCAGCCGCACACACACTTACACTCCCCACACACACTCACCCCAGCCGCACACACACTTACACTCCCCACACACACTCACCCCAGCCAACAAGGGGCACTGGCTGTGCTAGATTGCACCCATCCCACTAATGGGTGGGCTAGGACCAGAGGGCACCTAGGGGGGTGAGCTGGGGGGACACCTATAAAATCTGTAGCCTTACCTTCACAGTGGGCAATCAGCGGCATGCATAGCTGCATGGCTGCCTTTCCGACTGGGGCAATGGTGTTCCGTGCCCGTCCACCCTGACCCTACATCCCACCTCCTGACCACCCCCAGCTACTCCCCCCAGCTCGGGCAGGAGCCCCCCACCCAGCGGCAGAATTATCAGTAAACTGTAGCGACATTGGACACTTTCCGTACCCCCTCTCCCTCCCTCAGCAGCCACGGCGCCTGGTTCACAATTTTTAAAAGCACAAGGGGCAGCACGTAGCATTGTGGTTAGCACAATTGCTTCACAGCTCCAGGGTCCCAGGTTCGCTTCCGGCTTGGGTCACTGTCTGTGCGGAGTCTGCACATCCTCCCAGTGTCTGTGTGGGTTTCCTCCGGGTGCTCCGGTTTCCTCCCACAGTCCAAAGATGTACAGGTTAGGTGGATTGGCCATGCTAAATTGCCCTTAGTATCCAAAATTGCCCTTAGTGTTGGGTGGGGTTACTGGGTTATGGGGATAGGGTGGAGGTGTTGACCTTGGGTAGGGTGCTCTTTCCAAGAGCCGGTGCAGACTCGATGGGCCGAATGGCCTCCTTCTGCACTGTAAATTCTATGAAATGTAAATTCTATGAAGTGAACTGCGCCGTTGGGAACTTGGCCCATCGGAGGCGGAGAATTGCGGAGGTACCGGAGAATATCGGGTCAGGCCCGCCAATGATATGCAAACGGTGTTTACTGTACGAGTGTTTTGGACCGTATTAATGCCACTGTCGAGGTGACGGAGAATTGCGATTTGGCATCAAATCGTCCTCTGCTGCGATTTCCGCGTCGGAATCTATTCTCCGCCGAATCGCATTTCCCGATTTCGGCATCAGCCAACAGGGAATCCTGCCCTATATTTTTGAAAATAAAGAGCATAGCCTTGTAACAAATTTAGTTAGCATTTCACACCAAAGCCAATCACAGCTTCTCTGTGTTGCTCTTTGGAGCAGCCAAGCGAACAGAAGGGTACATCCAGGAGAAGTGAGGCTTCGCCACCAGCAATCCACAGGAGCGATGTAGTGCCATGGGGGCCGCTCTTGTCTTTGTAACTCCAAATCAAGTTAAATAGGGAAAATGCTTCAATTTCAAGTGGCAGCCTCCAGGATTGCAGGATTACACGATCGATTGCTTATAGAGCAAATAAATTTGAGTAGATCGAGCCTGACACTTGCATGGGTATACATATCAGGAAATGATTGACAGGCTGGGGTCTCCTTTAAGATCGGAAGATGTGGGAACAGAAGTGGGCCACTCGGCCCATCGAGTCTGCTCCACCATTTAATAAGATAATGGCTGCTCTGACAGAATCCTCGACTCCACCTTCCTGCCTTATCCCCATTACCCTTTATTCACTTACTGATTAAATATCTGTCTGTCTCAGTTTTGAACATACTTAATGCCCCAGCCTCTACAGCTCTCTCCGTCACCGCGACAGTGGGTAAAGAATCCCACTGATTCACTGCCCTGTGAGAGAAGGAAGTCCTCCTTATTTCTGTCTTAAATGGGTGACCCTATGTCAGACTCCTATTTATCGACTACAGCTCAGCCTTCAACACCATCATTCCTACGAAACTCATCAACACCAGTCAGCTCTCCCCCTCAAAGGGAAAAGCAACCTGTGGTCATCTGGGACTACAGTGAATTTATCTTTTACTTTGAAATGCCGGGCATTGACTGGCTGGGACCTGTTTCTGTGCTGCATATCCGAAGTAAAGAAGATGTATTTGACGATTAGGTCCTGAAACCACTGCAGGACCTTTACTATTATCCTGCAATGTGGCCTGTGCTGAGGTGGCCATCGGGACTGCCTAAAAAAAAGTGACTCATGAATTTAGGAATGGCTTGGAACACCTGCAAATCAGAGGCAGATTTCCCCTGTTGCTTAATTTGTCATTAATGTGCCTAATGTACACCAGTAAAACCGGAACAATGATGTTAAATTTCTGCACCATTCTGATATTTCCACCACTCGATGTGCATAAGCTAGAGAATGGAAACTCATCTCAACTGCACCTGCGATTAAGCATTATTACAGCCTAGCTCATCAAACATCAGTAACATGGGGCGGCACGGTGGCGCAGTGGTTAGCACAGCTGCTTACGGTGCTGAGGACCCGGTATCAATTCCAGCCCGGGTCACTGCCCATGTGGAGTTTGCACATTCTCCCTGGGCGCGATTCTCCGAGGCTGCGCCGTTTGGGAGAAGCGCCTGGGGCGCCAATTTTTCATGCGACGCCGGTCCGACGCCCTCCCGCGATGCACCCAAGCGGCGAGATCAGCACTATCTAGTTCTGCGCGGCACAGTCCGGTGAATCGCCCGAGACACCCAAAATGGCAATTCTCCGCCACCCCCGCTATTCTCAGGCCCGGATGGGCCAAGCGGCCTGCCCAAAGCGACGGTTTCCCGCCGGTGCCATCCACACCTGGTCGCTGCTGGCGGTAACAGCGCGGGAATGCTGGGGGGGCGGCCTGTGGGGGGCAAGGGGGGTTCTTTCACCGGGGTAGGACTCAAAAGGGGTCTGGCCCGCGATCGGTGCCCACCGATCGGCGAGCCAGCCTCTCTGAAGGAGGACCTCCTTTCTTCCGTGCCCCACAAGATCCATCCGACATCTTCTTGCGGGGCGGCCTCGAGGAGGACGGCAACCACGCATGCGCGGGTGACGCCAGTTAGGCGGCGGATGACGCGGCGCCGCTTTTATGTGGCGCCAATGCCCGGCGCGCGCTGACAACGCTGCTTTAGCGCCATGCCCCCCGGTTTCTCGCAGCCCCGATCCTAGCCCATTGTCGGGCCCTGAATCGGTCGTGACCGGGGCAGTTTCGCCCCGTCGTGAACCTCAACGCGTTCACGCCGGCGTGGACACTTAGTCGCAGGAGGGGAGAATCGCGCCCCCTGTGTCTGCGTGGGTCTCACCCCCACAACCCAAAGATGTGCAGCGTAGGTGGATTGGCCACGCTTAATTGGAATAAAAAGAATTTGTTACTCTAAATTTATTCTAAAAATTCAGTAGCCTATTTCACACAATGTGCTTATATGTAGTCCTCCACTTATGTGGTTCGGTACTCTTGCTTCTGCGAATGGATAAGCCATGGGTTTGCAGTTTGGCACAAGACCAAAAGATCTGTGAGAGATTGATAAGAATTCTGGTGGCAAGTTATGAGATTTTAAACTGTCACAGAAGGAAGTTAGCACAAAGAGAACATTGTCAGTGGAACATTAATTGACAACTTTATTGATATTTTGTCAGCTTTTACCATTTGGAGGTTAGTAATAATAACTTGTTGCGTAGATTGTACACCCTGGTGTTGCTTTAAGAGATAAATCGATTTGTTTGTGGAGCTAGGAGGGCAAAGATAAAAGAAAAATAACTTTAACTGAAAATTACTACATTGGAAAGTAGTAAGATTGTTCATCGACATATGGATTTAATATATGGTGCAAGACGCCTTGGGAGGAGAGGTTAGTTGTGACCTGTTTTCAGCAAATAGCTGATAACCGCTATAAGTGCATGGCCAACTGGAAAGGCGGGGAACCATCCTAAATTGGTCTTGGGTTTCACTGCGAAATATTTGGGATGTGTTGCACCTCCAGCGCAAACCTGGCCAGGTGGAATTTGGATTCTTTACCTCATTAGCAATTATATAACCTTTGTAGACAACCAATCTGCTCCCAGGTGCCTATCTACCAATAGGCAAACATAGACACAGGGCAGTGGCACGTGCTTCCCTCTATCAATAGCCGTTGCTCTCCATGAAGAGAAAGAAAATGAAACGGCAAGCTGATATTTATGTTCTGTCTTTCTAGACCTTAGCACATCTCAAAGCAGTTTGCAGTTAAAGACAAATGATCTGTGAGAGCTCATAGAAAGGAGGGCACAATGGGATGGCCTATCCATTCACATAGGCCAATGATTGATTGATTTGATTTATTGATTTCACTATTGATCAATGATGAACTAGTGGGGCTATAGCCCAACATTCTATGAATTACAGAGACAGGCTCTTTGATTTTGTTCAATCTCAGATCCACGGGAGCTTAAAACTGACCAAAAAGATTGCGTAAATACTGATTCTATTTTGGCATATTTTAATTTCAAAATGTGCTAATTTTTTTTCTGCATGCACCTAATTATTTACCGTAGCAACAATAGTTGCAGCCTAACATGTCCACCTTCCTCAGCTATTAGTCTTTACTTTTTGAGAGGATAAGCATGAAGAATGTAGAAGCAAGTTCACAGACGGAAGATGCGAGAGGATAAACCCTGTGCTAAGTGCTCATGTTATGGCAAATCGCTGGAATGTGTTGGTGTTAGGGACAGCATTGGGCATGTTTTGTGGTTCTGTTTGCGGTACACCTTAACCAGGTTACAACAATAACCTGGTTAAGAGCAGTCATTATGGAATCAAGAGGAAAACGTCCAGCTTGACCAACATCCTTGACCTTTTTGAAGAAATAAGAACAAAAATGCACTATTTGTCTTCAGCAAGACTTTAGCAAGTCCCATGGCATGACAAATGGTCAAATCCACATGGCTGTTGATAATGTGTTACCTAAAAGGCTATTTATTAAATTCAAAGCTGTAGGGATTCAAGATAAATCCTGTGGTTGGATATGAAAAAACTGGTTCGATCGGAAATAACAGGTCAGCACATGGACAGCACGGTAGCGCAGTGGGTAGCACTGTTGCTTCACAGCTCCAGGGTCCCAAGTTCGATTCCCGGCTTGGGTCACTGTCTGTGCGGAGTCTGCACATTCTCCCCGTGTCTGCGTGGGTTTCCTCCGGGTGCTCCGGTTTCCTCCCACAAGTCCCGAAGGATGTACTTGTTAGGTGAATTGGACATTCTGAATTCTCCCTCCGTGTACCCAAACAGGCACCGGAGTGTGGCGACCAGGGGATTTTCACGGTAACTTCATTGCAGTGTTAATGTAAGCCTACTTGCGACAATAAAGATTATTAATTAAAAGTAATTGTGAGAATAGTTAGGTATCCTTCTTGAAACCAGGTCCGCAAGTATTCAGGAAACATTCATGCAAAATCAAATTTGATGGATTGGACAGTTTACACACGGCTGAAAATCAACTTTCCTGCCAGGTCCTTTTCTCTCAGCTTTCAAATGGCCAACTTTCCAGGCGATGACAAAGAAAATGCTTGAAAGGCACTCTGAAGCTCTCCTTGAAGTGCCGAGACATTGACCCGAATGAGTGGGAGGAGCTGGCTATCAGCTGCTGGGAATGGACACAACATAGCCTTCCCGCTTCGAGCCTCAGCGGCTTAATGATGAAGCAATGCGATGGCAGAGAAGGAAAGAAAGGAAAGGCAATCCCGCACTTCAGACTCCACTAGCTCCTGACCCAGGCACCCAGACAAATGCAGTCCGGAAATCGGCCTGTTCAGTCACATGAAGACCAACAATGAAACCAAGCGACCCTGAATGGACGTCATCCTCGAATCGGGGACCAACGAAGACAGCATTGTTGGAATTGGAGCTAGTACTGAATGTGTTGCCTCAGAGCTTGGAGTTAGAACAATGACTGCTTCTAGATGACCTAAATGGTCTAGATTCAGAATTTCAATGCTGTGGCCACATTTGCAGATGATACGAACAGAGGGTGCACAGTGAAATCAGAGGAGGCAGCTTAGAAATGATGGAATGATTTGTCCAACATAAGTCGGCAGAACAATAGTAAAACTACTATATCTAAAGCTACTAAAAGGAGGGAAGCATAAATAATATATGTATTGTGTGAAACGTGTTGTAACAGCCTAGGAGGAAGCTGGAAGAGACCTAGGTTCAATGCAGAACATGTCCAACCAAGGCGGTACAGTAAACAATAAAGCTAATGAACTACACTAACAAATTCACCAGAACGTTTCTCAAAGGGAGTAATGATCAACGTTTACTGAAAACAGAAAATGCTGGATGAACTCAGTAGGTCTGGCAGCATCTGGGGAGAGAGAAGCAGAGTTGTATCGAGTCCTAACGACTTCTCTGAGTTTTAATATTTATTCTGTTCTGATTAGGCTGCACCTTGAATATTGCATCCTATCCCAGACATCAGGAAATACCAGAGTCATTGGGACCGGCTTTCCGTCCGGGATGGCCATCAGAGAGAATGGTGACGCATGTGGAAAATCCAGAGTGAATCAGGAAACACGAATCTCTCCGGAGAATTTGAGTTTCCCGATTTTCCCCGCCCCTCGCCAGCGACATCACGAGGTTCACGCCCACAAATGGGCAGAGACCTCATTTAAATACATTTGACTTACATTTTAATATTATCAACAGGATTCCCCCATGATACCCTCTTGCTAAATACTTATATCTCGCTGATGTCACATTGGCAAGGTTTACAACAACTTTTTTAAAACGCGGATCAGCCGAGGGGATTTCTCTGGGGGCGCAAAGGTAGCTCCCGAGTGAGAGGGACATGAGGGCACTGCCCAGGTACAGAGTGGCACTGTCATGTTGGCACTATCAGAGGGCAGCACAGTGGCACAGTGATTAACATTGCTGCCTCACGGCGCCAAGGTCCCAGGTTCGGTCCCGGTTCTGGGTCACTGTCCGTGTGGAGTTTGCACATTCTCCCCGTGTTTGCGTGGGTTTCGCCCCCACAACCCAAAGATGTGCAGGTTAGGTGAATTGGCCACGCTAAATTGCCCCTTAATTGGAAAAAATGAATTGGGTACTCTAAATTTATAAAACAAAATGTTGGCACTATCGGGATGGCAATGCCAACCTGCACCAGAGGAGGGTGCTGGGGTGGGCCCTTGTGGTAGCCCCTTGTTGGGGGGGGTCCATTTATGTGTGGTGGGGAGGGAGGGAATGAGGGGGGAAACTTACAGGCATGGAGGGGTCATAGCCACTGAAACGACGTCAACACTAATGCATTGGTGATGGGGGAGCCACTGGTGATCGTCCGGGGTGGGTGGGTTGGAGGTGGGGGGTGGGGGGGCGTAAAACTTCAGGTCTGATTGGGGCGCCCTTTAAAGATGGCACCCTGATCTCTGTGGAGCTGGGTGCTGGCTCTATCAGGCCCCGCCTGAGGGGTGGCGTAAACCACGACCATTCATTTTTTTTGTTAAAGAGGCTCAAGACCTGAAGTGCAAACTGCCTGTGCAACTGGAAAGCTACATGCCAGCTACACGCTAGCTACACGCCTGTAGAACTGGAGAGCTACACATCAGTTTTCAGTAGGTTCTGCCCATAAGATGACATTTCACCAGCCCGTTGACGATGGGGCCCACGGGGACCAGGAAAGCTGGTAAAATGGCATTGGAGGGTATCAGGGAGTGTCCTTGCCATTTTCCCACTGGTGTAATTTTGCCAGCAGTGTGGAATCTGGCAGACCTTGCTGCCTCCGGGAGCCCAGAGGAGCCAAGTAAGTGGCCAATCAAGGGTCACATCCTGCCATTGCAGACACTTTATCAACACTGGTGGATCTGGTTGCCTCCCAGTGGGTTCCAGGGAAGGCTCCTTGTTTTTGGTCACTCCACAGCCCACTATGTCTCTGCTGGCATTGACCTTCCCATGGTAATGGCACCATGTGCCATCTACAAACCCGCTGACCCCCATCCAATCACTGGGGCTGCCTTGCTTCTACTTGCCCCTTTTTGAGGGTGGCCAACAGTGCCCTCAACCTGCAGCTGCGGCCTGGGCACCATGTGTGGGGGATGTGTGTCTCTGGGTCTTGCCGCTGGCTGTTGAAGTGTTGCCTCCCCCTCTCAGCCCCGGGGGGGGGGGGGGGGGGTTCCAGCTCTTTGATATAATTCAGCCTACCTTCAGCACTGAAGACACTGAACCAATCTTGAGTGCGAAAGGTCTGGCTGATAAGGAAATGCAAAAGGAATGAATGTGGGGCGTCTCAGCTTGGACAGTAATGTGGGGTGTGATTCAGTGGAAAAAGGTCTTTCGGGCGCGTTTGGTGTGGTGTCTGTCGGCGGCTGCAGCGCTGAGATTCAGCCCGCTCTTCACCGGCACTTTGCTGTTGTTCTGCGCCTTGGGGAATTTCAGGCCTCACTTCGGCTGATTTCCTGCACTGGGAAGCAGAGTCCGGCAGCAGGACCGGCTCCTCGCAGATCCGGGCGCCACCTGAACAGTTGCCCCGATCTCTACAGACCCCCTCCTGCTTTCAGACCCCCTCCTGCTTTCAGGGGCCCCCTTCACCCCGCTATCCTTCTTTTGGCGCCTCAAACCCCCCTTCATCCCCCTCTTTCATGGGCAAAGCCACTCCGGGACCAACGCCTGCCTGGCACCCTGCCAGTGCCCAGGAACACTAGCAGTGCCAAGGTGGCAGTGTCAAGGTGCCTGGATGCCAGGGGAGTGTCAGGGCACTCCCCTGCCCTGTTCCCAGTCACCCGGGGGTCTCTAATGGCCAACGACTCGCGATCGACCCGCTGTCCGGCGTGGAGCTTGATTCGGGGTTCCCCTGTGGCTCACCCACTGTACCCGGCTGCGTGTGTGTGTGTGGGGGGGGGGGGGGGGGGCAACGCTGAATTGCGCCCGTCATCTTACAGAAGTTTACAAGATTGTTGTCGAAATTCAGGTAAACTGCAGAAGAAGCAGAGGGCACAGACCAGTAAAAGGCAAGGTTAGTTGGGAGTGGGGAGGTGACGGGATGTGTGTGTGTGTGGGGGTGGGGGGGGGGGGGGGGGAGTGGTGGTGGATTGAGGCGTTGTGGTGAATTGGCAGCTTTTTACTCAACGTCAGCTTTACCTCTCCAATGTACTTGGAAAATAATACCAAGAATTTTAATTTCAAACCAAGTAAAAGCCACAGTGAGACGAGGAATGAAAGCCTCCAAAAAATATGTAAACGCTTCTTCTGTGAGCTTCTGCCGGAAGAAATCTGATGCAAAGTTAGCTGTGAACTCATCCTGATGTCCCGCGGGGTGATAGCAGGGCAGAGGGTGGCAGTGGGAGGGACTGATGTCCCTCGGGGTGATAGCAGGGCAGAGGGTGGCAGTGGGAGGGACTGATGTCCCTCGGGGTGATAGCAGGGCAGAGGGTGGCAGTGGGAGGGACTGATGTCCCTCGGGGTGATAGCAGGGCAGAGGGTGGCAGTGGGAGGGACTGATGTCCCTCGGGGTGATAGCAGGGCAGAGGGTGGCAGTGGGAAGGACCATTGGGGCCATCACAATGTTTCTGGATCGATGTACTTAGATATGAACCAAATGGTCATTCTGTAATTATCTTCTCTGGTTTGTTTTTAACCTCCAAATGCTCTGCTTCATCACTTCCATCAATGTTTGTTGGTTTAGTGCAGAAATGGGAACGAGCTACATTACAGAACTGTATTTGCTTCCCTCAGCTGTCTTTGAGATGGTTGAGGCTTTATCAGCCTGTTTATTGGATGTTTAGCCTGACTATTGTTCGCCGATTGTCATCTGATAAAGGAAGGTGGGAGGCAATATCACGACAGCTTTCATAACCTGACTTGTTACTATAGCAATGACCTCAACTATAGGTAGCTTATGTATTAATGACAGTCATAAGTTCACCTAAGAATCACATTGTTTAAGCTCCTTACAAATAATATAATTGAAAAGATTGTGGATGTCATTCAGTCTACGATCTACCTGCCAGTCACTCAAGAGGAAAGTTAAACAATATCAGGATTGAAATTCGTATTCGACAAGTAAAACTTGACAAACCACACTTGTTGAAACAAATGTTCATGACAATTACGACAAGGGTTCCTCCGATTATAGTATAGATAAAAAAAGGTCGCAACAATTTAACTTTGAAATCTGACATCTTGTTCAAATGGTTCATCACCCAAATACCCTTAAAGTTGTTTTAAGTGGCTGATCACACAAATCACCTGACAGCTGTCAGCACAAGAGACGTGACAAGAAACCCAGATAGACGTTTGAAAAGAGAAAGTGTGCAGTTAACTCTCCAAAACTGGATGCTCACCTCGCAGCATTCAATTCTGCCAAATCATCAAACCTACTGGATCCCTAACTAATGAGACCAGACATACATGTGATTTATTAGCCTGTTTTTAGAATCTATTGAGTAACCGTTCTCATGACTTACAGTATGCTTGGCATCTGACAGACAGAAATCTGATGATATTGCGGGCTGCCTGGGAGCCCTTTGAAGAGCACCGTTTGAGAAACAATATTCTTAACAGTTGGTTGCATGTTGGTGGGGTGTTAGCAGTGGAGTCACAGAGACACTTGCAAGTACGTCAACTGTCTGGAGAGGTGGAGACCTTGTGGTGGGGAGAGCAGCTCGATGTGGGGATGAAGATGTCTGGAAGCTGTGCTTTGGAAGAATGCTAGAGGGACCTTTGCAGTAAGTTTATTACCATTAATGCCGTTGAGTAAAGCTCTTTGAAGTAAAGCTTAACAATTTAACAAAAATGTTAGGTTCCTTGGTATAAATGTATCTCTTTAAAGAATGCGTTCAGTGTGTGGAGCTGTAATGTCGTAAATGCACATTCAAAAGAAGCCGGAAGTATAATGACAGAGATTAAGGTACCATTCAAAGCCCAAACGAACAACACAGAAAAGCATAGAGTTCTCAGGTTTTGCATATATAAAGTACAGAACTGTGCCCCTCCATCCAGCTCAAGTATCCAAGGTCTAGGATTGAAGCAGAAAGCAGGTCCGAGACCCCTATAAAACAGATGGCTAGATTTCTGTCTAGGTTTTGTGATTTTGTTTGTGTGTTTTATCAATGTTATTTGGAGAATAATGTAACGGGCGAGTGAGGAACCAACATGGCTGAAATTACTTGTTTTCGTTGGTTTGATTGGCCCTTTTCTGAAGATGTCCATCTCTGGAAGCAGGTGATGTGCATTCAGCCTGTTTCTGAATGTTATTGATATTTGATTAGCATTGAACATTTGCTGAAGAACAACAAATCAAGCACGTTCTGTCCTCTGTGGACATATTGAGAAACTTGTCCATTCATGCTCTTGCTTTCCGATGTCATTCATGACATTTTTAATTATATTACTGAGAATCCCAAATGAGGGAGTGCCAAAGTTGAAAAACGTAGGGGAGACAAAGTTAATGTTTATGGATTTTAAAAGGGAGGAAATTTTCACATTTTTGACATCCTGGGAAAAACAAGTCTGGGTTGGAATAGGAGACACAATGTGTTAGATTTTGAGTGTAACACAATAGCAATAGTTACCTACATTTGCATAGCACCTTGAACGGGGTAAAACCTTCCGAGGTCATTTAGCCATGTAATGAGATATTAGGACAGTTGACCAAAAGCTTTGTGAAAGAGCATCCAAGGTGTGTCTGAACGGAAATGAGAGCGTCCGAGAGAGGCAGAGAGGTTTGGAGAGAAAATTGCAGAGCTTAGGGAGGAGGCCATGGAAGCCACAGCCATTAGTGGAGAATCGGAGGAACACAGAGATCTTCAGAGTTGGAGGGTTGGAGAATATAAGGATGCAGAGGAAAGGAACTCTACAGAGCGCAACATATTCAGAAACTGGAGAGGAAAGTTCAGAGGAGCAATAATTACAATTGTGCAGGATTATGGTAAGGACGTTGTTCTGTACCTATGCCAGTGATCCTGAGGCCTGGACTAAGAAATTCAGCAAATGGGAGTTAAAATTCCAGCATGACAGCTTGAGAATTATAAGTCAGTTTAACAAGTTTGGAGGTAGGCAGCTGATTAAAAACCACCGTAGAAATTGTCATAAAAATCTAGTTCACTTACTTCTGTTATGAAAGGAAACCCACTATTCTTACCCAGTCTGGCCTATCTGCAACTCCAGTTGCAGGCCTTGTGCCCAGAGTACATTGGAAACTGTGCAGAACCCCTGGGGCTGTGTGCCTGACATGGAATGTATATTGTAAATATTAGGAGAATTGAAATTGCTTTCACGAACCTCGGAGCTGTACATGCTGTGGGGGGAGGACTGGGGGGGGGAGAGATTAATTATCTTGCAGTTACGGTGATATTCAATTTGAAATGTTTTAGAATGTAGTTTTACAAATTTTATGAATGAAACATATTTTTGGAAAAGGAAACTCCAGTTTCACACTCGGTTGGCTATTGGACTGCCTCTTGAATCAGTGTAGCAGGCCACTCTGTTGTCTGAGGGCTACTGATGATATAGGCCAGCCTTGCCAACGATGCCCCTGATGATCTTGAGAATGAATGAAATGAAAGGTCACAATTGCGGCTGACTTGTGAAGCAAAGAGAGAAGTTAAAGGCTAGATTGCATCTGCGCCTTATTTAAAACGGAAACAAAGTGTGATGGAGGAATTTAAAAAGAAAATCTGCACCTTGAATAAATGTCCAGCATCAGAATTTTTAAGTTATACTGTGTTGATGGGTAAAGGTTTTTCGCTAGTACGCTCCACAGCAATACATTTTGAAGGTGCTCCAACAATCTGGAGGCATGGTACCTATATATTTTTTAATTGGCTTTTATCAGCTCATCGTATGAACCGCCAAAAAGAATTACTCTTAAGAATGATATTGTCTGATGTTCATCTACGACTGGTTAAAAAATGGAATAAATTGATCTGTTAGCCACACAAGGGCAAAAATGAAGAACAACGGTTGGAAGTTACATATCACAAAGGCTTGCTTAAAATAACCGAGTACCTCTAAAATACAGTGAATTATATTGCCATTCGCTGTTGTCCTTAAGTGCCCTAAGCCTCCTTAACCTTGGAATGTGCAGTCTGGCACAACAGTGAGTCCAGTACAACTTAATTCAGGAGGAGTAAATAAAAGATTTCCAATCGAAAATAACAATCTTGGCCCCATCATCAAGCCCTGCCTGTACTCAAAAGGCAGTCGTGCATGTCCTAATGAAATAAGGAAATATGTTCCTGATGGACTTAATTTCAAAGAGCATCTCTTTCTAAGGGAGGGTAGGCCTCGAACTTTTAACATCTGGCAACAGCAAAAAAAAAGCGGCTTTGAAAAGGAGAGGCTTTTTTTTTTGAAAATCACTAATAATAACCATTTTATCAGTGGAAAAAGCAGATGTGATTTTCTGCTGTGGGCAAGCGCTGTGTTTCAGGTTAAGGAGTAACAGAGCAGCATTTGTTTCTGAGCTATCGTCATTGTTCCAGCAAATTCTATCAAAGGATTTTAGCATTAAATGCAGCTTAACCACATTTTAAAATGAAAATGCTGCAAATCATATTCCCCGATTAATTATATCATTGCTAAGTGATGTAGTTTGTGCCATATTTGTACCTCAATTATGTGGTTCACTTCCCCGCCTTCCTCCATCATCTTACTATTTCACAGTGCCTTTTAGGTGAATCTTAAACATCATACCGCAGATGCTTTCAAAACAAACCACTGCTCTCGTTTCCAAAATTGGCAGCTCCTGCAAGGCTTTATGATTTGTGTTGGTCAATTAAAATAAAGTTAAAGATCTGTTTGTTGGCACCGTATTAAGCTGTCATGTAAATATGTAAAAATACATATTTTAAAAAAGAACGTGTTTCCAATTGTGTGCACAAGGACATGGATAACTGCTGGGGTTTACTTTTGCACGGGTTTCTCAAGATCCCTCATTAGCAGTAAAACATTTTGGGCTTAAGGTTAATGGTGAGAGATTAGGATATTATTTGATATTCTGCAGGATTCAAGGTATCCAGCATTGTGGTACGCTCATGCACCAGTCACTTCATATTTGCACAATTAATTAGATCGGTCGATGAATATAAACTATGAAATTAGTACTAATTGACTGTCAGATAAAAGTGAAATGAGCCTCAAATTTTCAGGCCTTTTGTTGGAGTTTGATGTTGGAAAACCAAGAGATTGGGACAGCTAATTCAATGATGAATAATGACATGATTGTTAGTCAGTCAGACACTGAACAGGTGTTTTGGTGATGGAGTCTGGAAAGCAATAGGCTAGATCCACAGAACTTCACAGCAATGAGCTCTCCAGTTACTGCTGTAACATTCCTATTATGTCGCTGCTGAAGAGCAGCGACAAAGATAGATTATCTGACAGATTCAGCTGCTCTGACCTGAAAGGAAAGCCTTCCTTTACTTTTGTAAACCAGGTGGTAATATTAGATTGCATTAGCAGTGGACTCTCACAAAGAAGACTGCCTGCCTGATAGAAGATCTGAGACTTCCCTTATTAGAATCGAGAACAAATTTCTTGTCTGAAATATTGAGACCATACGATGGCAATGACAAAAGGGAGGAAGCATATGCCTTAATGAGGATGGGGAAATTAATTGACCAGCATCAGTCAGATGAAAGAAGGTTTCGTACCGCTAGCTGTATATATCGACAATTTTGTAACCAAAAGCACAAATGGCTATGAGTCATCTTTGCTCATAGCGCTGTTTACAGTAATTTGAAAAGTTGACACTAATCCCAGGAACATGCACCAGAACTATTCTTTTTCTGCAAAGCGAAGCTATCACGATATGAAGAGATGTTTAAGAAGCTACGGTTCAGTGATCGCGTCAAATAATCGGGTTTGAATCTTCAGTGTGGTTAATTGCCAGCTAACAATTTGGAAACGCTTCGAAACCAATGTCACCAAAATCAAGCCCAAAAAAATACTCAAACAATTTTGAAATTCTACTGTAATGTTCTGCTAATAAGATGGAAAGTTGTGGAAAACAGATCATGTTGTTTATTTTGGAGCTGCAAACTTGTCAAAATGTAGGAATAAAAAATTAATTTTTTTATCCAATACTTACCATTTGAACTGGGCAGGTCACTTTCAGCTGGTATATGAAAGCTGTGAAGAGCAGTGCGTACTACGTGGGCTCCATTCTCATCTTTACGCAGGTTTGCCGAAAAATAAAAGCATGTTGCTGTCATTGGCCCTCGGAAACTGACTGCAAGTTCAGGATTTCACATTCAAGCAGATTTATTCAGAAATCTGCTGTGTGTCACTCCATGGATGTTGCACTGTGGAACCCCAGCCTCAATCCCAAAGCCAACTGTCAGTTGACATGACAAGAACTGCAGCTGACAGCACAGAAAAGGCCCTTCAGCCCATCACGTCAGTGCCAGTCAAAAACAACCACCTAAGTATTCCTATCCTGTACCCCGCTCTATCCAATCTCTCTTCATTGCTTACACTCTCCAGCCCAGGCAACATCCTGGTAAATCCCCTCGGCACCCTTTGCGCACGAGCAGTGGGAGGGACCACATCCAGAGTGAGACACAGCCAGAGTGAGTGCGGTTATTGGGAATTTGTAACAGAGTGGGAATTCGGTGCAGAGCGGGAAGAGGTACTTTTTTGATTTTTCTCCCTGCTTTGTAACTTTTTAAATCTTCAGAGATGGGCCTTGCCCTGTTGCAGCAGTTGAGACTATGAGAGAGAGAGCTAATTGGTAAGTAGTGGGTAAGGTCAGTTAGGTCTTTACTACTTCTTTCACTTATAGTTTGAAAATACTTTTTGTGGTTTATAATCTGTAAGGGTTCTAATTGGTAGTAACGAGGACAAGGAAAGAAGGGCCCGAGAGAATTGGATATAATCTGATATCAAACATCATCCAAAGATTTAATTTAAAGATGCAAGTCATTGCAGGAGGGCTCAAACCCATGGTTTGCTCCTCTTGCTTCCTGTGGGAAGCCAGGAACATTTCCAGTGCCCGGGGCCAGCACGTGTGCAGGAAGTGTCTCCAGCTACAGCTCCTGGAAGCCAGGGTTTCGGAGCTGGAGGGGTGGCTGGGGATACTGTGGAGCATCTGCGAGGCAGAGAATGTCATGGATAGCACATATAGAGAGGTGGTAACACCGCAGGCTTAGTCTCTGCAGGCAGGAAGGGAATGGGTGACCACCAGGCAGAGCAAGATAGCGAGGCAGGCAGTGCAGGAATCTCCTGTGGCCATTCCCCTGCAAAACAGATATACCACTTTGGATACTGTTGAGGGGAATGGCCTCTCAGGGGAAAACAGCAACAACCAAACTCGTGGCACCACATTTGGCTCTGCTGCAGAGGCGAGGGGTAAAAGGTGTGAGAATGCAATAGTTACAGGGGAGTCGAGTGTAAGGCGAATAGATAGGTATTTCTGTGGCCACAAGCAAGGCTCCAGGATGGTATGTTGCCTCCCTGAGGATGTCCTGGATGGTTACAGGACAATCTGGAGGGGGAGGGAAAACAGCCAGTCGTCGTGGTACACATTGGTATAGATGAAATAGATTTTAAGAAAGGGATTATGTCCTACAAGCAGAAGTTAGGAAGTAAGTTGAGAAGTTGGATCTCAAATGTGGTGATCTCAGTATTACTACCAGTGTCAGAGTAGAAATGGAAGGATGAATCGGATGAATACGCGGCTGAAGAGATGTGTGAGGGGGAGGGTTTCAGATTCCTGGGACATTGGGACCAGTTCTGGGGTGGGTGGGGCCAGTATAAACTGGATGGGTTACACCAGGGCAGGGCCAGGATGATGTCCTAGGGGTAGTATTTGCTGGAGTGGCTAGGGAGGGTTTTAATTAAAAAGGCAGGGGGATGGAAACTATGCAAGGAGTCAGAGGAGAAGCAAACAAGGACAAAAACAAAAGACAGAAAGGGAATAAGTGAAGTGATAGAAAATCCAAGGGCCAGATTCAAACAGGGCCACAGTGAAAAATATTGGGAGTGGGACAAGTAATGTTGTAAAGACAAGCTTCAACGCTTTGTGCCTTAACGTGCGGAGCATTCACAATAAAGCGAATGAGGTACTCGCGCAAATAGATGTAAATGGGTATGATATAATTGGGATTACGGAGGCATAATAATAATAGCTTATTGTCACAAGTAGGCTTCAATGAAGTTACTGTGAAAATCCCCTAGTCGCCACATTCCGGCGCCTGTTTGGGGAGGCCGGTACGGGAATTGAACCTGCGCTGCTGATCTTGTTCTGCAATAGCTGTTTAGCCCACTGTGCTAAACCAGCCCCTATGGCTGGTTGCATGGCTGCAGGTTGACCAAGAATGAAAACTGAATGCCCAAGGATATTCAGTATTTAGAAAGGACAGACAAAAAGGAAAAGACGGTGGAGCGACAATGCTGGTTAAAGAGGAATAATAGCGGGGAAGGGTATTAGCTCCGACAATGTGGAATCTGCATGGGTCGAGCTGAGAAACACGAAGGGGCAAAAACAATTCGTGGGAGTTGTATGCAGACCCCCAAGTTGGAGTGGTGATGTTGGGAATGGCATTAAACAGGAAATTGGAGATGCATGCCACAAAGGAACATCTGTAATTATGGGTGATTCAAATCTGCATATAGATTGGGCAAATCAAATTAGTCACAATACCGTAAAGGAGGAATTCCTGGAGTGTATACGGGATTGTTTTCTGGGCCAATATATTGAGGAACCAACTAGAGAGCAGGCCATCCTAGACTGGGTTCTGTGTAATGAGAACAGAATCATTGGCAATCTAGTTTTGCGAGATCCCTTGGGGATAAGTGGCCATAATATGATAACATTTTTCATTAAGGTGGAGAGTGAAGTAGTTGATTCTGAGACTAGGATCCTGAAACGTAATAAAGGAAACTACAATGATATGAGGCGTCGATTGGAGAACGTTACTTAAAGGGATGACATTGGATAGGCAATGGCAAACATTCAAGGAGAACATGGAGGAACTGCAACAATTGTTTATTCCTGTCTGACACAGAAGCCTGACATCAGTAGTGGGGAAAATTCTAGAATCTGTTATCAAAGATTTTATAGCAGAGCACTTAGAAAACAGTGGCAGGACCGGACAGAGTCAGCATGGATTTCTGAAGGGGAAGTCATGCTTGACAAATCTACTGGAACTCTTTGAGGATGTAACTAGTAGAGTTCCTGAAGGGAAGCCTTTGGGTGTGATTCATTTGGACTTTCAGAAGGCTTTTGACAAAGTCCCACATAAGTTCTTAGTGTGTAAAATTAAAGCACATGGGATTGGGGTAGTGTATTGAGATGGATAGAAAACTGGTTGGCAGAGAGGAAACAAAGAGTAGGAATTAACGGGTCTTTTTCCAATTAGCAGGCAGTGACTAGTGGGTTACCGCAGGGATCGGTGCTGGGACCCCAGCTATTCACAATATACATTAATGATTTTGATGAGGAAACAAAATGTAATATCTCCAAATTTGCAGGTGACACCAAGTTGGGTGGGAGGGTGAAGCTGTGAGGAGGATGCAGAGATCCTTCAGTGTGATTTGGACAAGTTGAGTGAGTGGGCAAATGAATGGCAAATACAGTATAATTTGGAGAAATGCGAGGTTATCCACTTTGGTAGCAAAAACGGGAAGGCAGATTATTACCTGAATGGCCATAAATTAGGAGAGGGGAATGTGCAACAAGACATGGGTGTTGCTGGAGGTAAGCATGAAGATACAGCAGGCAGTAAAGAAGACAAATGGTATGCTGCCCTTCATTGTGAGAGGATTTGAGTACAGGAGCAGGGCCTTGGTGAGGCCACACCTGGAGTATAGTGCGCAGTTTTGGTCTCCTTATCTGAGGATGGATGTTCTTGCTGTAGAATAAGTGCAGTGAAGGTTTACCAGACTGATCCTGGGATGGCAGGACTGACATATGATAGATTGAGTCGGTTAGGATTACATTCACTGCAATTCAGAAGAATGAGGGTGATGCACGATCAATAACTTCAGAAGCGAGATTGGAGACAATTGAAGTCTTTAATACGCTGGATGTTTCCCCCAGCAGCGCAGGTACAGAAGAAAGCTGCTGGGGCGGCACGGGCTCTTATACCCCGCCTTGCAGGGCGGAGCTAACATACAGGCTTATCCAATGGGAACAAGTACATTCTCCACCAATGGTATTCCGGCATTACCAGGTACCGTAATCCTCCTAACACAGACTACCACAGCGGGGATCTCAAAGAAACTTATAAGATTCTAACAGGACTAGTCTGGGTGGGTGCAAGAAGGATGTTCCCGATGGTGGGGGTGTCCAGAACCAGAGGTCACAGTCTGGGATTACGGGGTAGACCATTTGGGACAGAGATGAGGAGCCTGTGGAATTTGTCCCCACAGGAAGTAGTTGAGGCCAAAACATAATTTTAAGAAACAGGTGCTTTGTGCTACATCTACATGCTTAAAAATGGAACATTTTATATAGTTCCAGCATTACCTCCCTGCACTGAAACTCTGTGCCTCGAGTAATGTGCCTTCTTAACCATTTTATTCTCCTGCTCTGCTACCTTAAGGGATCGCTGTACATGCACAGCAAGTCCCTCTGACCCTCGGTGCTTCCCAGGGTCCTGCCCTTTCCTGTATTCGCTCACCTTGTTAGTCCTGACCAAGGGCATCACTCACATTTATCCGGATGTCTGCTCAAATATTGCAGTTCGAAACCCTGTTCAAAACATTTAAAAAAAACAATAATTTTGCTGCTTCACATTTCTTGGTTGACTATGAGGTTATTTAATCTGATTGACTGCTCGATGCCATCACTGCAGCCAGCTCTGTGTTGGAAATTCCCGTTAAGGAATGCTGTAATGGGGCTGCACATCAAGAGGAAGCAATGTTCTCAGCACAGTGATCCCTCGATCTCTTATCAAGGCTTTCTTCATGTTCAGCGGCCAGCACCGTTTCTTTGTCACTGACCGCAACTCTTGATCTCTAATCAATTATTCATCCTCTAAAGTTGTCAGTAGTTGTTGGAGCTATAACACAAAAACTAATGAATTGCCAAATGCCTGTGGAGTTGATATTGTGCCAAGTACATTGGCAAATCCCCATCTCTCACCCAGCGACCGCTCCCTGGTACTCACAACGCACCCCTCACACCTTGGCGCAGATTTCCCGGCCCGACCCGGTGTAGGAATCATTGTGGGCGGGACAGGTAATTTGGTGGACGAGGAAAAGGTCCGCTTGTGCGGGACTGGAGAACTCGCGCACAATGCAATGATGCCAGACTCACACCCACAGGTCGCTGTTCCCACAGAGCGCCTGCTACACAGTTCAAACAGACGCATCATCCAAACAGAATTCAGCACAATCACTGACAACCTCTTTCTCTTTCAGAACAAGGTGGCAGGTCATGAAGGGAGCAGAGTAACGCTGGTGGAGGACGGGGACACCTGCATCTGCTGATCCCATGGGGGAGCTGGCTTTCAGTATCATGTTGTTTGTCATGACCAAACCTGCGGCGTCCAGAATCGCTGAGAACATTGAGGATTCATCATAGAATTTACAGTGCAGAAGGAGGCCATTCAGCCCATCGAGTCTGCAATGGCTCTTGGAAAGAGCACCCTACCCACGGTCAACACCTCCACCTTATCCCCATAACCCAGTAACCCTACCCAACACTAAGGGCAATTTTGGACACTAAGGGCAATTGATCATGGCCAATCCACCTAACCTGCACATCTTTGGACTGTGGGAGGAAACCGGAGCACCCGGAGGAAACCCACGCAGACACGGGGAGAACGTGCAGACTCCGCACAGACAGTGACCCAAGCCGGGAATCGAACCTGGGACCCTGGAGCTGTGAAGCAATTGTGCTATCCACAATGCTACCGTGCTGCCCATTCCTTCCTGTCTTTTTCCCCTTCTCCACTCCCAGCTCACCCTCCTCCTGCGACCCGGTACGATGGACAGGTTGAAGATTGTGTGACCAGTGACCTCTTGTTTTCCAACCCGTTACTTCTTATTCACCTTCCCCTTTCAACTTTCCTGCCTTCAGGACCCAAGAACTGCTGCCTGCTCAGCTGCAGTAGCGGGAAGGAGACAGAGAGAGAGAGATAGAGATAGACACTGCACTGTTGAAAAGGTCCTATCACTTGACCTGACAATCACAGGAACCAGCTCACATTCTGCCACTGCACATTCAAGAGGGGTGAATATGGAGTTGCGATCTTCACCCGGTTGAGTGACTGGCCATTTTATTATTTGGTTTAATTATTTTTTCTCAGGATGTCGATGTCGCAGGCTAAGTCAGCATTTACTACCTCTCATTAATTGTCCTTGAGAAGGTGGTGGGGAGCTGCCTTCTTGAACCGCTGCAGTCCATGTGGTGTAGGTACACCCACAGTGCTGTTAGAGAGTGCATAGAATCCCTACACTGCAGGAGGAGGCCATTCAGCCCATCAAGTCTGCACCAACCCGCTGAAAGACCACCCCACCTAGGCCTACTCCCCCGCCCCATCCATGTAACCCCACCCAACCTTAGGAACACTAAGAGACAATTTAGCATGGTTGATCCACCTAACAAGCACATCTTTGGACTGTGGGAGGAAACCGGAACACCCGGAGGAAACCCACGCAGACACGGGGAGAACGTGCAGACTCCACACAGACAGCGACCCAAGCCGGGAATTGAACCCGGGACCCTGGAGCTTTGAGGCAGCAGGGCTAACCACTGTGCCACCGTACCAGGATTCAGGAGTTAGCCCAGTGGCAGTTATCACGATCCTGGACCAGGCCCCAATAGTGGCTCGGATACCGGACAGAAACCCAAATATTTTATTTTAATTTAGTAAGACTGTGAAGAAAAGATACTTTGCTCCAGGAGCCATTGCACAAAGAAATAGGGATGCGGTATATTGAAACAAACTTTATTACTAACACATAGTATTAAAATATGATCCCAGCCCATAAGGCTACAAGACATAGGAGCAGATTTAGGGAACTCGGCCGATCGAGTCTGCTCCACCATTCAATCATGGCTGATATTTTTCTCATTCCCATTCTCCTGCCTTCTCCCCATAACCCCTGCTCCCCTTATTAATCAAAAAACAATCTACCTCTGTCTTAAAGACACTCAGTGATTTGGGCTCTGCAGCCTTCTGCAGCAAAGAGTTCCACAGATTCACCACCCTCTGGCTGAAGAAATTCCTCCTCATCTCTGTTTTAAAGGATCGTCCCTTTAGTCTGAGATGGTGTCCTCTGGGTCTAGTTTTTCCTACAAGTGGAACCACCCTCTCCACGTCCACTGTATCCAGGCCTCGCAGTATCCTGTAAGTTTCAATAAGATCCCCCCTCATCCAGGTGCTGCCGATTTGGACGGGGTGGAGCATCGTGAACCGGCGTCAAACTGGCGCCTGCCCCGAATCCGGCGTCGGAAGCCAATCTCCGCCCGATCGCTGATCCCGATTTCGGCGTCGGGCTGCGGAGAATCCCGACCAATGTCCTTAATTAGCTACTCTGCAGGGAACCCTCTTACTATAAATAAAAGTACATTAACCCAAACTTTTACGATCCTTTAATTGCATCTCTGGCTCTAAAAAGCCGAGCTATCTTTCAAACCAGAAAATTTAAAAATTATACTGTTGCAGTCACACACACTAACCCAGGCTCTAACCCTTACTTCACCAAACACATATCATACAATATGTCCGAAATTCCTACATTCATCACAGTGAAGGAACAGCAATATGTTTTAAACCAGGATCGTGCATGGCCTGGAGGGGAACTCCCTCCTGGTGGTGCAGTTCCCATGTGTCTGTTCCCTTGTCCTTCCGGGTGTTAAGAGGTCACAGGGTTGGAAGATTCTGTTTAAGGAGCCTTGGCGAGTTGTTGCCGTGCATCTTGTTGATGGTACCCACTGTTGTAACCGTGCTTCAGTGGTAGAGGGAGTGAATGTTTGTGGAAGGAATGTCAATCAAACAGCTTGCTTTGTCCTGGATGTTGCCGAGCTCCTTGAGTGTAGATGGAGCTGCACTCATCCAGGCACTCATCATACCCCTGACTTGTGCCTTGAAGACGAGTCAGAAGGTGAGTTACTCCGTTCAGGATTTTCTCTCATTGGAGATGGTCATTGCCTGTAACAAAGAACAAAGAACAATACAGCACAGGAACAGGCCCTTCCACACTCCAAGCCTGCGCCGACCATGGTACCTGCCTAAACTAAAACCGTCTGCACTTATGGAGTCCGTATCCTTCCATTCCCACCCTATTCATATATTGTCGAGATGCCCCTTAAATGCTGCTATCGTACCTGCTCCCACCACCTCCCCAGGCAGCATATATTTACCACCCTCTGTGTAAAAAAAACTTGCCTCGCACATCAGTTCTAAACTTTTCCCCACGCACTTTAAACCTATATCCCCGAGTACTTGACTCTCCTACCCTAGGAAAGAGCATCTGACTATCCACTCTGTCCATGCCACTCATAATCTTCTAGACCTCTATCAGGTCGCCTCTCAACCTCCGTCGTGCCAGTGAGAAAAGACCGAGATTAACTAACCTCTCCTCATAGCTAATGCCCTCTATGCCAGGCAACATCCTAGTAAACCGCTTCTGTACCCTCTCCAAAGCATCCACATCCTTCCGGTAGTTTGGCGACCAGAATTGTACACAATATTCCAAATAAGGTCCTGTACAGCTGAAACATGACTTGTAAATTTCGATATTCAATGCCCCGACCGATGAAGGCCAGCTTGCTGTCTGACTTCTTGACCACCTTATCCACATGCGTTGCCACTTTCAGTGATCGGTGGACTTGCATGCCCAGATCTCTCTGCTTGTCAATACTCGCAAGAGTTCTACCATTTATTGTGTAATTTCTATATGCATTGGACCTTCCAAAGTGCATTACCTCACACTTGTCCGGATTAGACTCCACCTGCCATTTCTCCGCCCAAGACTCCAACCAGTTTGTATCCTGCTGTATCCTCTGACAATCCTCTTCACTATCCGCAACTCCACCAATTTTTGTGTCGTCTGCGAACTTACGAATCAATTATTGTTTAACCTCTCCTCATACGTTAGCCCCTTCATCCCTGGAATCAATCTGGTGAACCTCCTATGAACTGCCTCCTGTGACACGACATCCTTCCTCAATTGAGGTAAAAGCCTAATGATGACCATGAAATCATTGTTGATTGTTGTAAAAACCCATCTGGTTCACTAATGTCCTTTAGGGAAGGAAATCTGCCGTCCTTACCTCGTCTGGTCTACGTGTGACTCCAGACCCACAGCAATGTGGTTGACTCTTAACTGCCCCCCCCCCCCCCCCCACTGAAGTAGCCAAGCGAGCCACTCAGTTCAAGGGCAATTAGGGATGGGCAACAGATGGGCCCAGCCAGGACTCCCTCATCCCAAGAACAAATAAAAATTTTGATCAAGGTATATAAAATACTGAAAGGAATTGATAGAGTAAATGTAGACTAAATGTTCCCCCTTGAGGGACAATCTAGAACAAGAGGCCAGATATAGGTTGAGAGGCAGTAGATTTAAAACTGAGATGAGGAGGAACTATTTCTCGCTGAGGGTGGTGAATTTGTGGAACTCACTGCCCCATAGTGTGGTGGAATCTGAAAACTGTCAGGACTGAAATCTAATTTTAATAGGTGTCCGGGACTGAGGTTTATATTTGAATGTGCAGAGTTTGTGATTCTCAATTTATTTCTTACAGATCTACAGCTTCCTGAGGCAGCTTCGGATCGGCTGTTCCGATGAGCGAGCATGTTCGAAGTGCAGCCCACCCCCAAACTTTTTCCGTGCCTGGCCTCTCCCATCGCCCTTGGCAGCACCAAGCCTTACCCAACACGTTCTGTAGCTCATGAAATGTAATCAATGGTGTGAAGTTTTCAGCCAGTGTTTGCACCCGATGAGCAAAGGATTCAGGACATTGACCACATTTCAAAAGAATTTAAACAGCTGTAAAGTGCTTTGAGAGGTACTAACATATGAATGCAAGTCTTTCTTCCTTTTTTTAGAGGTAAGACCTTTGTCCGTGCACATATCTCGATCGACATCACAAGACTCGATTATCTGTTGATTATGATCTTGCTGTGTGTGGGACCTCCCTGCACACAATTTGGCTACTCTAAATTACAACGGTGACAACATACCAAAATTACTTCACTGGTTGTAAAGCACCTTGGGACACCTGGGGCGTGATTCTGTGGTCCAGCAGCTGCGTTTTCCTGCGCGGCGCCCCCCCGCCGGCAGTGGGATTCTCCATTCCCGCAGCCGGCCAATGGGGTTTCCCATTGTGGCCACTCCACACCATCGGGACCCCGAGGGCGTGGGCGTGCTGCTGGTGGACCGGAGGATCCGAGGGAGAATTCCACTGCTGGTGTTAATAAACATGGACTATATTATGCCTTTTCACATCCTGTACATTGTAACCCTTACTGTAACTTCACAATCTGCAGTGAGATAAAGCCGAGACTTATAATTGGACAAATGGCTCAATCAATTTTAATCTACCTATATAAATATGGAGAGATGGAGCAATCAATTCTATTGTTAGTGTATTTAGTTCTTAGTTTGTTACGATAAGGAGATGTTTGTAAATTGGATCCGGAAATGGGATTGAAGTTGTCGTGGACAATTTAAGGGTTAACAGACTGATGGTTAAATTGCTAGCACTGAGACATAGGTATACGCCAAACTTGGCCCAAATTATATTGTCCCATTCAGACGTAAACCCATTAATGGGAATAAACAGGATACTCCTGTTCAGCCGGGGTGATTCACTGAAGATCCATTGTCCTCTGGGATACTCTGATATGACCAGCCATTAGCCCATTACAGAGTCTGATGGCCTCTTTTGTCCATAAATTGAAGGTTAATTGCATATTCATAGCATGTGTAAACGGGAGTGGGCAGTCAAAAGCCCAGAAAGCAATGATGAGTACCCACCTGGACACCCCAGGGCAGAACTATTGTTTGATGTGCTGGGTGGAGCTCAGGGAGAGAAAAGAATCCTGTTCAAACAGATGAGGGCAGAAGGAATTGGAAAGCAACCAGGAGAGGTCATGAAAAGCTGCCACAGAGACCGGCTTCCGGAAAGGGGTGTGAAGGAGCTACACTAACAACAGGAATATATTCAGTAAATGCAAATATCATTGCTGCCTGCCTGCCTAAGTGGAGTTGAGAGCTGTAAGTTCATTTTGCATGCCGTTTAATGGGAAATCATGTGTTAAGGTTAAGAGATACATGTACGCTGTTTTTGTTAGGTTTAAAGTTTAAAAGTTAAATATTATTTTTATTTTATTTTAATAAAGTTTTTTTTCCAAAATAACCAAGTTCTATTTCTTATGCAATCACTCCTGGAGCGAATCGATCTTTCCATAGTCGTAAAAATTTTTAAAAACGTTGCGGTTCTGGTGCAGTGTCAGCCACTGTTGTGTTCTGACCTAGCGTCCTTAACAAGTTCAATGGGTGGGATTTTCCAGCCCTTCCCACCAGTGGGATTTCTGGTCACTCCAAACGCAATGGATTCTTCGGTGGCGGTATGGGCGAGCTACGTAAAACACTATAGACATTGGCGGACCGGAAGATCCCACCGGAGGCCAATGGTCCTGGATTCAGTGAAATGACAACTCCCAAATAGTTAGGGAAAGAAGGAAATTGGTTAAGTTTCACTTTCAGGCTGCATAAATTCTGTCCGATTCCATTGATTTATAATATATCTGATGATGTATTTGAGTGGGCAAGAAATTCAGGCTCACATACCCTGACAGATTATGCATCCCAACAATTATATTTTCTGCTGGTTTCCACCTCCCCATTCGCTCTTTACAGAGAGAGAAAGTTGGTTGAGTCCATTAGTTTTATCCTGCAACACCTCCTGCCAATCAATATAATGAGAGAGCAACAGAGACTGGAATATTCCAAACTCAATTGCAGGACAAGGTCTTGGAAGGACAATGGATACAGAACACTTCCATGCTAATAAAGTTAACTTATAATCTTTCATAAAAACATTCCAGATGTAGTTCCAGTGCTTTCTTTTAAGCCCCAGTGCAGGTTGCCGACAATTAATTCTTCAATTTCATGAACATTTTAAGTGTGTGAAAGAATCTGGATGCTAACTAGAATTGTAAACCGCAATAAAAACATCTTTGTTGTAAATGATTCAACGGAACTTGAATTATCCAAATGTTTAATGAGGCACGAATGTTAATTTGCATTTGCTCAAGAAGTGGAAAGTTGCTATGCCCGAGGACGAGGATCCAGGCGCTGGATTCTCCGGTCGCTGACGCCGAAATCGCGTTCGGTGACGGGCCGGAGAATCCAAATTCTCGACATTTAATCGTTATTATTGTCACAAGTAGGTTCACATTAACACTGCAATGAAGTTACTGTGAAAAGTCCCTAGTCGCCACATTCCGGCGCCTGTTCCAGTACACAGAGGGAGAATTCAAAATGTCCAATTCACCTAGCAAGCACGTCTTTCAGGACTTGTGGGAGGAAACCGGAGCACCCGGAGGAAACCCACGCAGACACGGGGAGAACGTGCAGCTCCGCACAGACAGTGACCCGGGCCGGGAATCAAACCTGGGACCCTGGTGCTGTGCTGTGAAGCAACAGTGCTAGCCACTGTGCCATCATTAAGCCCATGTTAGCTGTCAGCAAAACAGCGACGCAGGCGCAAAATACGGTGAGATTGGTCTTTCTAGGCATCTCGCCGGTGGCATAATTCGAATCCCACAACAGAACGTTGGGAACCAGATTTAAATACATTAGCATCTCATTTGTGTGATCTGCCGCCCTGACCTCCCCTCTCACTGGATATCCATTGGCCGCTGATGTGATGTCACGTGGTGAGATTTGCAACAGAGCTATAAGAACAAGAATCTCGAGTCAAAGAGCTTTAGAGCACAGAAAGTGGCCCTTCAGCCCATCGTGTCAGTGCCGACCATCAGCCCCGATCTATTCCAATCCCAATTTCCAGAATTTGGCCCGTTGCCGTGAGTGCTGGGGCTTTTCAACTGCTCATCTAAATACTTCTTAAATGTGTGAGAGTTCACACCCCTGACTTCCTGAAATCCCCTCTAAATCTCCGGCCCCTTACCTTAAATCTATGCTCCATGGTTATTGCTCGCTCCACTAAAAGGGGAACAGTTTCTTCCTATCACGCACCACCCCCCCCCCCCCTCCCTTCCCCCCCCCCCCCCCCCCCCCCCTCACCTTCTCTGCTCTAAGGGGAACAACCCCGCCGAACCAGCCTCACAAAAGGGATATCGAAGCTGAGCACTCGGGTCGCCATCACCCTCCATGGAACCAATTGCAGAGAGGGCACCGGAGAGGACTGGGGGTGGGGGAACCCAGATCAATTCAACTCGGAGCCGGGGGAGTGGGGTTTCACTCTTGGCATCTTGTGAGGTGCGGGGGTTAGGTTCGCTCACTGGCCTGAGCGGTCCTTCATGACTGTGAGACTCTAAAGGAGTCTGGCAGATGGATTGCAGGCAGGGCTCTACCTGTCCTCCTTGCTGGGCTTGTGGTGACATCACCGCTGAGGGAGTGCAGAGCGGCAGCTGGAATGGGGTGGGTGGAGGTGTAATTCACAGGGTCAGCACAGGGGGCGACTGTGAGGTCCCTGGGTGGGGTCCTGCGAGATGCCAGGCTGCATGGGCAGAGTGGGGGACTCTGACTCCAACCTCATGAGGGCTGCAGACCCTCACGCAGGGGGAGGACGAGTGCAGTCAGAATGAAAGTCCCACAATCAGGCTGCACTTTGAAGCATGAAGTTCCGGGTGTTCAAGGCCACTGGTAATGGAGGGGGTTTCTCAGCTCGGGCATGGCTCCAGCAGGCTGTGCCCGCTTACATTGGTTGTGCTTGGGTTGTCCTGCAATGGGACAGATGGTGAGAGTGTAGGTGAGAGTCCTGCCAGGTGAGTCGATGGTGAAGTCTGGCATGCATGGGAGGTGAGTGAGAGCGGGAATGTGAGGAGCAGAGGAGATACTGGGGGACCATTGGGGAATGGGGGGAGGAAGGGGGGCAAGGGGGGGGGGTCTCTATGACAAGTGTTGGGATCCCATGAGGTGGATGCGAGAGAGAGATCGTCGGGGAGGTGTGTTGGGAGTGTGAAGGGCTGCAGTGGGAGACATTAGAAGACAGGCTTACCCTGACTGTATGAAGATGGTCATTCATCTTCTTTCAGCACTGTAGCCCCGTCCTCTTAGGAAGCGAGCTGGCACTCACTGTCACGGCCACAGACTCCCAGGTGGTGTTGGTGACCTTGCTTGCTGGAAGTCTGGCCAATCGCAGGTGGAGGATGTCCCGCCTCTGCTCCACACCAGCCAGGAGTTTGGTGGAGGCTCCCTCCATGAATGAAATGCATGAAATGAAAATCGCTTATTGTCACAAGTAGGCTTCAAATGAAGTTACTGTGAAAAGCCACGAGTTGCCACATTCCGGCGCCTGTTCGGGGAGGCTGGTACGGGAATCGCAGTGCAGTCATCCTAGCAGCCAATCCCCCGAGCCAGTGCTGGGGAGGTGTTTAAAAGGAGCATCCCACTGATTACAGAGATAAAGACTTCCTGGGGCGAGTGAATCACGTCAAAACAAAATAGTTAAAGAAGATGAATATACGGTGAGTCTCCCGACATCCCCGGCAGAATTCTTCCCGGTTTTCTCGTCAGTTTTTCAACACTAAGCCTCATCCGTGTGCCCAGATCCCCTTGGTGCCAAATTTTGACTTGGTGTCAAATTTTATTTGATAACAATTTTGTGACGTGCCATGGGGCATTTTATTAGATTAAAGATGGTGTATAGACTTTAGTTCATAGAATCATAAATCATAGAATTTACAGAGCAGAAGGAGGCCACTCGGCCCATCGAGTCTGTATCGGCCCCTGAAAAGAGCACCCCACCTCCACCCTATCCTCTGTTGCTAACTTTTCGTTTGGTTCAATTGCTCTGTTTTATTACCTTTGCTCTCGAGTCGCCAGGTATCTTTATGATACCGCCACGAGGTTCAAGTCCGAGTAATGATCAATATCTCAATACACCGATTAGTAAGATTCAAATCAAAGCACATTTACTATACACAGTAATCGCTACTCATGCACAAATTCTACGTCTAAGCTACTTCTGCAACTAACAGGCCTATACTTAACTTTGGACTGGCCCACCAGGTCAGGGGAACAAATGGCCTTTCGTTTGGGTTCTGAGTCTGCGGGATTCGAAGTTGGTACGGATTGGTAGCTAGGAGCGCCTATCTCGTAGCGAGCGATGAATTAAGACTTACGGTCTTTCGGCGGTCACTGCACTGGTCACGGTCAAGGTTGGTTCGCGTTGCTGGGTGACCCGGGCAGGACAAAGAGAGCGAGTTGAACTTGGGGGCTTAACTTTATAGTCCTCAGGGGCTTCCCGCCTTTCAGGGCGGACCCTGTACCTGGTTCTAGGTGACTGGACTTCGTTCCAATCGCTTGGTTCGATTTCTCCAATACTGGAGCGGTTCCCTGATCGATGGGCGGTCTTGAGGTGTCCGTTAACCTCTTTTGTGTTGGCTCCTGCTGGCTCCAAGGAGTCTGGCTTTGCTTTGTTTATCCCAAATGTTTAAATTGCACCCGGGGATTGCGCATTATTATGTAGATGGCTGCTACATTATTATGCTGATGGTCGCTGGTATCGATGCTGTCTGTGCTTTTGCAGAGTTAAATACACAGCAAACCTGCACCTGCTGGTTTCTGCCTGTGTTGGCTGAATCTCCCTTCAGCCTTTGCCGTTCGCCATTTTAAATCGGGAGTTGGCCAACACCTCGTAACCCAGTAACCCCATCTAACAATTTTTCTGGGACACTAAGGACAATTTAGCACGGCCAATCCACCTAACCTGCACATCTTTGGACTGTGGGAGGAAACCGGAGCACCCGGAGGAAACCCACGCAGACACGGGGAGAAAGTGCAGACTCCGCACAGACAGTGACCCAAGCCGGGAATCGAACCTGGGACCCTGGAGCTGCGAAGCAACTGTGCTACCATGCTGCCCAATTGTTCTACCGTGCCGCCAAACTGTGCTACCATGCCGGCCATTCCTTTACCGGATATGTCGCTGGTTAGGCCAGCATTTATTGCCCATCCCTAGTTGCCCATCAGAAGGTGGTGGTGAGCTGTCTCCTTGAATCACTGCAGTCCTTAAGGTGTAGGCACACCCACTGTGCTATTAGGAAGAGAGTACCAGGATTTTGACCCAGTGACAGTGAAGGAACGGTGTTATATTTCCAAATTGGGGTGCTGAGTGACTTCGAGGGGAACCTCCAGGTGGTGGGGTTCCCAGGTATCTGCTGCTCTTGTCCTTCTAGGTGGTAGTGGCCATGGGTTGGGAAGGTGCTGCCTAAGGAACCTTGGTGAGTTACGCAGTGCATCTTGTAGATGTTACACACGGCTGCCACTGTTCGTCGGTGGTGGAGGGTTTGAATGTTTGAATGTTTGTGGAAGGGGGAGCAATCAAGTGGGCTGCTTTGTCCTGGATGGTGTTGAGCTTCTAGAGTGTTGATGGTGCTGCACTCATCCAGGCAAGTGGAGACTATTCCATTACACTCCTGACTTGTGCCTTGTAGATGGTGGACAGGCTTCGGAGGGGGTCAGGAGGTGAGTTACTCACCGCAGGACATTTAGCCTCTGGCCTGCTCTGGTAGCCACAGTATTAATATGGCCGGTCCAGTTTAGTTTCTGATCAATGGTAACTCCTCGGATATTGATAGGGTGCTAATAAGTTGTTGGTATATTTACCAGTTGGATAAAAAGACAGGTGAATGTGAATTGTGTCGAATTTAGATATGTTTTTAAAAAGCTGATTTTTATTTTTACCCAATCCGGATTTGGTCTCTCAGTTTGCCTCTAATCTCAAAAGAACATCTTTACTACATTTTTATGTAATCATCCATAAAGCAAAACTGCTCAAAAGCAGAATGACAGAACAACTCTGCCAAAATACTTCAGGGCTTCGAAATTGAAATCTTTCGCCCCTGTGACATTTATACTGTCGATCATTAAATGCTTATATGATTATCCAGCGATGCTGGTTTAATTGTACAATTAAAATCAACAACAAAGAGCCCACTGTTTTGTAAACACCTGAGCAAGCCGGCCAATCATTATTCACAAAAGATAATATGGAACAAGACAAAAGAAAGAGAGATGATTTACATCACAGCATTGAAGCAACAAATGTATTGTTCAGACAAGGCAACATCATTACAATTCAGCGCTAGATACCCTCCCCCAGAAACTGAATCAGACTCAGGGGAAAAAAACATTTCTATCAGCCAATTTACTATAAGAGATTTGAAGCCATTAACAGTCTTAATATATTGCATTACCTTTCCAGCCTTTGTTATGATACATACTTAAAATGTCAAAGCTGCAAAAGGACTCAATGAGATATTGAAAAGTGAGACACGTCGGGATTCTGAGAAAACACCAATACTCTCTCCATCTCCGTCTCTCTTTTTCTTCCCAATAGCGTGTGGCAAGTTGGAAGAAGAAATCAAAAGTCAATGGGTGGGACATCGGGATCTGACGGGCGGCATTCTGAGCGGGCGGCCCAATAGCGGGATTCCCATGGGAATCCCTCGCAATCTTTGCCATGCATAAATTTGTGTGGTAAAGGATTGGGGATCACTTGGGAGCGAAAAGCGAGTGCAATTCCGCTCCGTTGGGAAATGGGCTGGATTTGCCTTTTCTGAGTCTAAGTGCTGACGCCAAAGTCAACGTTCTATGTCAGGAAAATCGGCACCACACCCGCTCCGATTCCGCTACCAGTGAGGGGCTAGTACCGCCGGTCCGCTGCATGGAACACACGCTATACACATGAAACATTGTGCAGGAATCGCCAGGTCCGTGATGGACACGCGCGGGGCTGACAAGCTGCAGCCGCACATACGCTTACACCCCCACACACACACTGATCGCGGTCGAAAAGATGGCACTGGTTGTGCTGGACTGTGTGCCCATCCACCCTGCCCCCACAGCCCACCACCTGGCCACCCCCTACTACTCCCACCAACCCTGGCAGAAGCCCCCGGCCAGCGGCACGGCTCTCGGCGAAGTATGGCGGTGCTGGGCACAGTCCGTACGCCCTCTCTCCCTCTCCACAGCCGCCACGCCAGGCTCACAACTGTTGAGAGCGCGTGGACCCTGCCGTTGGGAACCCGGCCGATCAGAGGCGGAGCATCGCGGGTGGGCCCGCTAATGAGAAGCAAATGCGGTTGCAACTGCGCGCAGCGCAATGATGCCGTTTTCGAGGGGGCGGAGCATTGCGATTCGGCGTCAAAACCAGGGCCTGCTACGGTGTTGGCGTCAGGAGCTATTCTCCGCCCGATCGCGCGCCCCAATCTTTTGGCCCAATCGGCCAATGGAAAATCCATAATAATAATTACTTATTGTCACAAGTAGGCTTCAATGAAGTTACTGTGAAAAGCCCCCAGTCGTCACATTCCGGTGCCTGTTCGGGGAGGCCGGTATGGGAATTGAACCCGCGCTGCTGGCCTTGTTCTGCATTACAAGCCAGCTGTTTAGCCCACTGTGCTAAACCAGCCACTCGTCTCCCAAATGGCGAATTCTGCCCACTGTGTCATGGTTTGTTGCAATTCTCGTGGTGACTGATCACTGAAACCTTGCAATGCCAGCCTAATTCCTAACAATTCTCCCGACTCAATGTTTTTGTAGATCTGGTGGCTTTATCCGCACAAATACCTTGGCTTGGTCCTTCCTCATACTTTCAATTATTTTTTTAATGTTTGTGGAAAGAGAAGCAGACACTAAGTAGCTTCACTTTAATCTTCAATCAAATATGCCGCTCTTCTAAACCCCTTTTCTTTCACAAGACAATAAACTGAAACAGCTATGCTGGCCTTTTGAAACTAAACAATAAAATTAAATATTCAATGGTGACCCTGATGGATTGTGTTCGTCTACTGTTTAGGGATCTGTCAGATTCTGGTAATCCACCTTTTTTGAATGGAAACTTTATAAAGCCTTTGATGTAGTCTTGTAACTTTGCCATGTTTGAACTGGTGCATGTGTTGACACAATCACTTACAAGAATGTCAAATCAGATACAAAGTAATTTTTGTTTTGGTTTGCCTGTTCTGATTAGTACTGTTCCCACCTGTAAAAAGGCCTCCTTTCATTTCCATCTCCCCGGCCCTCAAACTTTATCACTGAAGGGGTTGGATTACGAGGAGAGGTTGAGTAGACTGGGACAGTACTTGTTGGAATTTAGAAGGATGAGGGGGGATCTTATAGAAACATATAAAATTATGAAGGGAATAGATAGGATAGATGCGGGCAGGTTGTTTCCACTGGCAGGTGAAAGCAGAACTAGGGGGCATAGCCTCAAAATAAGGTGAAATAGTTTTAGGACTGAGTTTAGGAGGAACTTCTTCACCCAAAGGGCTGTGAATCTATGGAATTCCTTGCCCAGTGAAGCAGTAGAGGCTCCTTCATTAAATGTTTTTAAGATAAAGATAGGTAGTTTTTTGAAGAATAAAGGGATTAAGGGTTATGGTGTTCGGGCTGGAAAGTGGAGCTGAGTCCACAAAAGATCAGCCATGATCTCATTGAATGGCGGAGCAGGCTCGAAGGGCCAGATGGCCGACTCCTGCTCGTTCTTATGTACTTATTAGCACTCTTTCCCCTTGGTTTCTGTGGCCATTAGCACCCGGTTTCCCTGGGTTTCTGTGGCTATGACTCATCTTTCATTCTCACTCCACAGTATAAATATTTCCCACTTTCTCTGTCTGTTAGTTTTGACAAAGAGTCATCGGACTCGAAACATTAGCTCTTTTCTCTCCCTACAGATGCTGCCAGACTTGCTGAGATTTTCCAGCATTAACTCTCTCACTTCCACCCTATCCTCTTAACCCAATAACCCCTCCTAACATTTTTGGTCACTAAGGGCAATTTTGCATGGCCAATTCACCTAACCTGCACGTCTTTGGACTGTGGGAGGAAACCGGAGCACCCGGAGGAAACCCACGTAGACATGGGGAGAACGTGCAGACTCCGCACAGACAGTGACCCTGCGGGGAATCGAACCTGGGACCCTGGCGCTGTGAAGCCCCAGTGCTAATCACATGTGCCACCATGCTGCCCTTACGCTGAAGAAGCTGGGGTTAGTCTCTTGGAGTAGAAAAGGCGCTGATAGAAATGTTTGCAAAAATGTTTTCAATGGCAGAAAGGTCAAATTTAAGGGGATTGGCAAAACAAACAGAGGAAATGTGAGGAACCCTTTTCATACAACAAATGGAATGCAACATACAACTATGGAATGCACTGCCTGATAAGATGGTGGGAGCCAATTCAATAGTTTTAAGTGATACTTAAGAATTTAGAAACAGGAGTAGGCCATTCAGCCCACAAGCCCGCTCCGCCATTCAATACGATCATGGCTAATGTGTCACTTGAATGCCTTTTAATAATAATCGCTTATTGTCACTAGGATGCTTCAATGAAGTTACTGTGAAAAGCCCCTAGTCACCACATTCTGGCGCCTGTTCGGGGAGGCGGGTACGGGAATTGAACCCGCGCTGCTGGCCTTGTTTGAACCTGGGACCCTGGAGCTGTGAAGAAACAGTGCTAACCACTGTGCTACCGTGCTGCCACACAGTACTCCCGGTGCGGCCTAACCAATATCCTGGACAATTGAAGAAAAACCTCACCACTCCTATCCTCCAATCCCCTTGCAATAAAAGCTAACATTCCATTAGCCTTCCTAATAGCTTGCTGCACCTGCGTGCTCGTCTTCAGTGACTTATGGACAAGGACACCCAAGTCCCTCTGTACATCTGTGCTGAAAGACGGAAAATAAATCAGGAGGTAGTAAAAGCATGTAAAAAGGGCAGTACTTTAATTATGGGTAATTTTACTCTTCATGTAGATTGTGAAGATCGAATTGGTAGAGGTAGCCATGAAGAAGAATTCAGAGAATGTATTCAGGACAGTTTTCAAGAACAATGTGTTGTAGATCCAACCAGGGATCAGGTTATTTTGGATCTGGTAATGTACAATGAGGCAGGTTTAATAAACAATCTCAGAGTAAAAGATCCTCTTGGATGTAGTGAACAGAACATGTCCGAATTCAGCATTCACTTTTTAGCAATCTGCATATTAAAGCAAGACAGCTAGTCTCACTTTAATGTGCAGATTCCCGAGTTACCCGAGGCATTGGGATCTATCTCCTCCACCTTGGAGACCTCGGGAGAGTGCTGTTCAGTACTGGCCTCCAGAAACGGGGATCAGACGGAATGGCACTCCTGGGGATCTCCCCGGAGATTGGAGGCTCCCAGTCGCATGCCCTTTGGGCAGGGTTGTATCCTGGCACTGCTGGTGCCACCTGGGAACCCTGACAGTGCCACCTGGGTGCTGGCCTGGCATTGCAAAGGTGGCACTTCCAGCTGGCAAGTGCACTGCCATGGTACCATGCTGGAATTTCTGCATGTTGGCAATTGGGCCAAGGTGCCCTGTATGGGTATTGGGGGGGGGGTGGTGGGGTGGATGCCAGGGACCCCCCCATAGTGCATTGGGGCTTGGGGGTGAGCGGAGCTGCTCAGTGGAGAAAGCAGGGCTACGTGTGGCCTCGATCGGGCATTCCCCATTGAGGCCCCTTATATAATACGAGTGTCGTTTTATAGCCATGTGCTTCTCGGCGCTGTGAGCACTGAGACATTCCCGGCAAAACGCTCTCGCTATAGGACTTAATTTCCTTTTAGTTAAATTGTGGAAATTAGAATGTAGGAAAATGTGAAGTTATGCTTTTGGTAGGAAAAATAAAGGAGCTGAATGTTATTCAAATGGAGAAAGACTGCAGAAAGCTGCAGCACAGGGGATCTGGATATCCTTGGCATTAATCACAAAAAAAGCTAACATGTAAGTTCAGCAGTTAATTGAAAAGGCAAGTAGAATGTTACCTTTATTTCAAAGAGAATGGAGTATAGAAATAGGGCCGTCCTGCTAAAACTATACAAGGCACTAGTTAGACCGCGCCTGGAATACTGTGAATGGTTTGGCCCCTTATCCAAGGAAAGATATACCGGCATTGGAGGCAGTCCAGAGAAGGTTTACGAGGTTGATCCTGGGTGTGGAGGGATTTTCATATGAGGAGAGGTTGAGTAGGTTGGGCCTGTGCTCATTGGAGTTTAGAAGAATGAGAGGTGACCTTATTGAGGCAAATCGGATTCTCAGGGGCTTGACAGGGTCGATGCTGAGAGGATGTTTCCCCTTGTGGGAGGGTCTAGGACCAGAGGGCACAATCTCAGATTAAGGGGTTGTCCATTTAAGACAGAGATGAGGAGGAATTTCTTCCCTCAGAGGGGAGTGAATCTGTGGAATACTTTACCGCAGAGAGCTGTAGTGGCTGGGTCGTTAAGTATGTTCAAGGCTGAGACAGGCAGATGTTTAATCGGTGAGGGAATCGAGGGTTATGGGGATAAGGCGGGAAAGTGGAGTTGAGGATTTGATCAGATCAGCCATGATCTCATTGAATGGCGCAGCAGACTCGATGGGCCGAGTGGCCTAATTCTGCTCCATGGCGTAGGGTCTTATGATCTACACTTTCTAATTTCTTACTATTTAGCAAATGATCTGCCCTTGAAAAAGAAAGTAAGGTGCTGAAATATTGGGAAAGAGTAGTCTTTTATATGTAGTCACTGTTTGCAATGTAAGAGCATTGAAGAATGCAGTTCACCGCTAACTTCTCAAGGGCAATTAGGGATGGGCAATAAATACTGGCCTCATCCTGTGAAAGAATAAAAATAATTAGTGGTCAGTTTGCATACTGCAAAGTCCCACTAACAGCAATGTGATCGTGACCAGATCATCTATTTTACGTGTTGGATGAAATATTGGCCAGGTCACGAGAGAGAACAAACCTGGTCATCTTTGAATAATATCATGGGGTATTTGGAATCCATATGAAATATAGCGCCTCAAAAATACCCTGGAGAGATTCAAATCCTCAACCTTCAGACTCAAAGGTGAGAGTGCTATTAACTGAGTCACACCCAAAGCTCATTCTGCTGCCTTAGGCAGTCTGCAGTGCCCATACATACCAGGAATATAGCAAACATGGAGTTGACAAGCGGCAATACCTTCAGCACTTTTCCTGCAGAAAATGGGTACCAACTGAACAAGTCACCACCTTTCACACAGTGGCAGAATTCCCTCGGGAACTGCTCCTTGCATCAACCCCATGGCTCTCCGGAAAAGAGAGCGCTGTCATTGAGTTCCACGCTCTGATGGTATTGCCATGCCCACCAGGGCCAGTTACTCAGGGAGCAGCAATGCAAGCTGCCCACATGATGCACAGGAAAAGTAACACTTCCTTCAGGAAACAAGCCCTCGTCTGAAACCCTGGCTGTTGGCCGAAACTAAGAGATCGTCGGAGTGTCAAAGAGGTCCTCTGCCTGGAAGTCTGAGCATCTGTTTTCAGTCCCGCATCTGCTACTTGCAAGAGAAATGTGCCAGGCAGTTGGCACAATGAAAGAGTGTGTGCAAAAGGGAAGTGGCTATTCATAATGCCCAAAATGGAGCATTCCAGAGGGCTGATTGTTTCCTGATTTCGGTGTGTGCCCCGACTGATGAACCTGCCCATATACGTGTGTTAATTTCAGGAAAGCACCCACCTCTTCCCTGCTCTAGAAAAAACAGCCATAATGTACCATCAGCTAACACCACTCATTGGTATTTGTATGCAAATCAGAGAGCAACGCATTGTGAGCGCACATGAGCAGTTAAATGTGCAAATATTTCATTTCAAATCCAAAAGTTGCTGTTTGAATGAAGCCTTTCCTCCATAAAATGGTATTTTGACACCTGGCTCCCCGTTTAAATAAACTGAACAGTATGAAGGTCCTGTGCTGATATTATAGATACACACTGAACTTGCCACACAATATTACATCTTCTTCAGTTCAGTCTAAGTATCCTTTGATAACAATGTGGTAAATCTTATTAATTGATAAACAACCTCTCTGGTACTGAAAATTAACATTTTCAGATGTGGATTCTCATTCCTTCAGCTTTTCTCATAATAATAATCTTTATTATTGTCACAAGTAGACTTACATTAACACTGCAATGAAGTTACTGTGAAAATACCCTCGTCGCCACATTCCGGCACCTGTTCAGCTATTGTTGACAATTTCTAACAAATAAACTTTTATTAAGTTTTGCTTTCCATCTCTTCTTCCCTCTCTCTTAATCCAATATATTTCCCTGGTGATGCACGATCAATGACTACTAAAGCGAGGTTGTAGTCCAACTGAAGGCTTTAATAAGCTAGATGTTTCCCCCAGCAGCTCAGGTACAGAAAGAAGGCTGCTGGGGTGGCACAGGCTCTTATACCCCACCTTGCAGGGCGGAGCTACCATACAGCTAGACCAATGGGAAACATACAATATCCACCAATGGTGTTCCAACATTACTAGGTACCGTAATACCTCTACACAGACTACCACACCCGTATTTCATGTTTTGTACCTAATTTCACATTGAATTCATTCTTCTACCAATATTTTTGAGTTTAAACTCTGTGCCATTTATTACTAACCTTTCATCTAATTGGTTAAGGAACTTGCTCTGTTCGCACAGGAGCTAGATCCCTTGAGAAGGGCACCTTACCTTTTGATCGCCTTGATTTTGATCTCTCTCAAGGCCCAGAACCACTGTACCATTCCCAACAGGCTGGGGTATCAACCCAGGAATCAATGAAAGGACAGGAGAACATGCGAGGAGCAGAACCAGGCATACTCAAAACTGAGGTGCCAAGCTGTTGAGTCTACTTGCACACCGAAAAGAGTAAGCAGCATTCAATAGGCAGAGCTAAGCAATCCAACAACCAACCAATCAGATCTAAGTTCTGCAGTCCTGCCACATCCAGCCGTGAATGGTGGTGGACAATTAAACAACTCACTGGAGCAGGAGGCTCCACAAATATCCCCGTCCACAATATTGCGAGATCCTAGCACATCAGTGCCAAAGGCAAGGTTGAACCATCTCTAGCCAGAACTGTTGAGTGGATTGTCCATCTCTGCCTCCTCCCAAGGCTCCCAGTGTCACAGATGCCAGTCTTCAGCCAATTCGATTCACCCTACGTGATGCCAGGTAACGGTGTAAGGTGCTGAATGCAGGCTATGGGCCATGACAACAATACTGAAGATTTGTGCTCCAGAACTTGCCGCATCCCTAGACAAGCTGTTCCAATAGCTGCATCACTGGCATCTATCCAGCAATGTGTAAAGTTGCCTATGTATGTCCTGGGCACAGAAAGCAGGACAAATCCAACCTGGCCAATTATTGCCCCGTCAGTCTAATCTCAATCATCAGCAAAGTTATGGAAGGAGTTATCAACACTGTTCTCAAGAGGCATTTACTTAGCAATCACCTGCTCATTGCTCAATTCTGGTTCGATACGCCCCACTTAGCTCCTGACCTCATTACAGCACAATCCTCCATGTCCAGGAGTGGTGCCCACACATGCCACCTGCTTTAGATCACCCCTACTGCATCAAGCATCTGGTTCACAATGCCCTCTCTCTGTCCCCACAGGAGAAGTTAGCTCATCATAAGCGGGAAAGGGCCCAGACGGCGGTGCCAGAGTTCCGGACATCAGAGTCCTCGTCCCTTATGAGGAACGGACCCTGGAGACCACGGGGTTGCCGAGGCGAGGCCAGTCACCGACAGCGAGGTTGCCGAGGCAAGGCCAGTCACCGACAGCGAGGTTGCCGAGGCGAGGCCAGTCACCGACAGCGAGGTTGCCGAGGCGAGGCCAGTCACCGACAGCGAGGTTGCCGAGGCGAGGCCAGTCACCGACAGCGAGGTTGCCGAGGCGAGGCCAGTCACCGACAGCGAGGTTGCCGAGGCGAGGCCAGTCACCGACAGCGAGGTTGCCGAGGCGAGGCCAGTCACCGACAGCGAGGTTGCCGAGGCGAGGCCAGTCACCGACAGCGAGGTTGCCGAGGCGAGGCCAGTCACCGACAGCGAGGTTGCCGAGGCGAGGCCAGTCACCGACAGCGAGGTTGCCGAGGCAAGGCCAGTCACCGACAGCGAGGTTGCCGAGGCGAGGCCAGTCACCGACAGCGAGGTTGCCGAGGCGAGGCCAGTCACCGACAGCGAGGTTGCCGAGGCGAGGCCAGTCACCGACAGCGAGGTTGCCGAGGCGAGGCCAGTCACCGACAGCGAGGTTGCCGAGGCGAGGCCAGTCACCGACAGCGAGGTTGCCGAGGCGAGGCCAGTCACCGACAGCGAGGTTGCCGAGGCGAGGCCAGTCACCGACAGCGAGGTTGCCGAGGCGAGGCCAGTCACCGACAGCGAGGTTGCCGAGGCGAAGCCAGTCACCGACAGCGAGGTTGGCCGGCGCCGCAGAGGCGAGGATCCACGACCCCTTCACCCAGAAGACCTGTCTCCAGTGAGTAGTTCATATCAGACAAAATGATCCTTCCCTCTCGCTGACCACATGTCCATTCTCTCACTGGATCTCCACCTGCTGGGGCCAGGTCACACACCTCGGTGGGCGACATTAGTGGATCGGCTTCTGGGGCACAATCTGGTGAACACCACACAGTTGCTGCTGCACATCAGGTGGAGACAGGAGCATCGAAGGGAGATGGCAGTCGGGGGTCTGCTGGATCCCAGGACTCAGCCAGATCCCAATCGGATTACAAGCCTCTGGACGAGGTTATTCCAGAGATGATGCAGATGCTAGGGCAGGGCCATGACATTCAGGAGGCGATGGCAGCGACACTCCGGCGAGTGCATAGCTGATTGGAGGAGTACCAAAGGCTCTGGGCGCAGGTGATAGCGGCAGCAATGCGTGGCACTGAGGTCAGCGTCATGAGTGTTGGTGTCGAAGGCGTGGCTCAGTCTGTGGTGACCATGGCTGAGGGCGTCAACAGCATTACCCAGTTGCTGAGGAATGTGTCCTGGGTGCAAGTGGGCATTGCCGAGGCATGGCAGAGCATGGCGCAGTCGGTGAGGAGCAGTGTCAATACCTTGGTGCAGAAAATGGGGAGGTGTCAGGTCTGGCTAAGCAGGATGACGCAGAGGCCTCTGGATGTTACCCCGCTGCCTCTCCGTCCCATGAAGATCCCCAGATCACTACGGGCACTGTCCGGGTGGTGGGAGTGCTGGAGGCCAAACCGATGCCTTCCACCCCGGAGATCTCCACTTCACCCCAATCCTCCCCCTCTGGACACCAACGTGTCTCAAGGGCAGCAAGCACAACAAGGTGGCAATGCCAGTGACACTGGTAAGTCGGATGGGGCCCTCCAGAGGATACCCGCCAAGGGCCTAACAGGCCTCAGGGTGCGAGAGGCAGAGTCTGCCCCACCTCTGATGTACATCCTGGGGACACAGTTAGATGTTTTGGTAAAGCGCAGAAGCTTAAGAAGGTTGAGGATCACTGAGCAGGCACTGGGGATGGTGGGTGGGGGACCATCCGCAGCTCGGGACAATGAGGGTTTTGAATGGTCACAATTAAACATGTTACAGCTGAAACATGGGAAGCCTCTGACACGGTATTCCTCACAACGGGCCTGCCCCCACCCCCACCTCAGGTGCCCTCAGTTCACTCTGGGCACAGTTGTCCCAAAACAAGAGCCCCTATGCAGACCCCGATCATCACCCTCCTGCCTCGTATTGTGATCCGCTGACGGTGCGACACAGGCCCATCGCCCTGGGGGCTGTTACACAGGCCCTGAGAGGGTGGAACAAGATAGTCAGGGCGTGGGGGCGTATGTGTGGGGGAGAGTCAAAGAATGGGGGGAGGGGTTGGAGGAGGCCAATAGTTGGGGGGGGGTGATTGGGGGGCAGAAAGGGGGGGAAGGAGGGATTGTGGGGGGAGGGGAAGAGAGGGGGTGAGCTGGTGGACAAAGCGCCCTGAGGAAATCAGGCACATTGCATATTCAGCCCGGCCACATCAGGAGCCCCTAGACCTTATACCACTGCCGGGAACACACGGGGGACCATGTTCCAGGATCCTCCTCCGATCCACACACTGGTTCTGGGGATATCCCCAGTGCTGAAGACAAGGTCTTGGATGTTTGAGTGTCGGCTGCTGTTTCTGTGGTGTTGATGCCCCAGGGTTCAGCCAAGAATTCCAGGCCTCATAGTTTGATGGGAATGCTGGGCAATAACACTCGTCTGAGACATGAGCCGGGATTCTCCTTTCCGGGGACTAAGTCCCCACGCCGGCGGGAAAGCCGGCTCCAACGATTCCGGTGTCAACAGGGCCCCACGGTGAGGAATTTTCACCAGTCCCGGGGGCTAGGTGGACGTCAGAGAGGTTGGCGCCGCTCAAGCTGGCGCCAAAGGGACGGCGCGAGTTCACGCATGCGCCAAAGGGCCGGCGTATTCTGGCGCATGCGCAGGGGGTTCCGCGCCAGCCCCTGTAGGGCTCCGCCGTGGCCGGCGCGGAAAGAAGCAGTGCCCCCACGGCACAGGCCCGCCCGCAGATCGGTGGGCCCTGATCGCGGGCCAGGCCACCGTGGGGACCCCCCCCACCCCGGGTCAGATCCCCCCGAGGACCGCCCCAGCCGACTTACCTGCCAGGTCCCGCTGGTACGTGAGCTGAGCGATTCACGCCGGCGGGAGTGGCCAAAAACGGACGGCCGATCAGCCCTTCGGGGTCCGGAGAATTGCCGGGGGGGCCGCTGCCAACGGCCCCCGACCGGCGTGACGGGAATCCCGCCCCCGCCCGAAAAACGGCACCGGAGAATATGGCAGCCGGCGTCGGGGCGGCGGGGCAGGTTTCGCGCCGCCCCCCCGGGGATTTTCGACCCGGCGGGGGGGGTTGGGCAATCCTGCCCATGGTACCCTGCAGGGGGGTTGGGCAATCCTGCCCATGGTACCCTGCAGGGGGGTTGGGCAATCCTGCCCATGGTACCCTGCACACATCAGAATCCACTTGAATAATATTTTATTGGCAAAAATGGTCAACAGTAACAAAGATTTGAACATCAACAATGTGACATTCCACATATCACAGTAACCATTAAAAAATAAGGAAATGTCACCGTTCCATATTGGTACCAATACAAAGCTATATCAGCTTATTGTCACAAAAAAAAAACACACGGTATTGCCCCTTGCAGGTTCCTCAACAGAAACGGAGGATAAACCTGAGAATGTGTTATCAGGTCCAGAACTTGTTGTCAAAATGATCTGTCCATCAGTGTGTCATGTGTTCCCCGTATCAGAGCCATTCTCCGTCCAGGAGCCGCAGCTGTGCAGGCCCCTCCCACACAGCCCAATCTCACCGCAACCAAATCCCGGCATCCACATATTCCACCGTCGCTCAAGGTGCAGTTGAGCATCCTTGACTTCCAGCGTGTATAACCCGTGGTGACGGGCCAGTTACACGCAGCACTCACCGCACCAACAACACAAGCATCAGCAATCTGCAAAAACATTTCTTCAGCGGCCTCATCAGCTGGCCCATTTGGATCAATGTCGCGCACAGGGTCCCGCAGCATCGTCTTGCTTCGAACCGGATTGCCTTCTGGACCCATACACCCCCCTGAATCCAGTGTCCCAGGACCCAGGTATCTTAGAAAAAATTGTCCTTCTTTCCAGCTACAGAAAAGGATAGAAACAGCAACAGCAGCCTCCAGGCATCTGCAGCCACCAGCAGGAGCGAGCAGCAAATACATCCTGCAGCTGTGAAGTGCTCTCAACTAACAAAGTAAAGTTGTCATTTGAAATAACCATAGAACATAGAACATTACAGCGCAGTACAGGCCCTTCAGCCCTCGATATTGCGCCGACCTGTGAAACCACTTTAAAGCCCATCTACACTATTCCCTTATCGTCCATATGTCTATCCAATGACCATTTGAATGCCCTTAATGTTGGCGAGTCCACTACTGTTGCAGGCAGGGCATTACACGCCCTTACTACTCTCTGAGTAAAGAACCTACCTCTGACATCTGTCCTATATCTATCTCCCCTCAATTTAAAGCGATGTCCCTTCATGCTAGACATCACCATCTGAGGAAAAAGGCTCTCACTGTCCACCCTATCTAATCCACTGATCATCTTGTATGCCTCAATTAAGTCACCTCTTAACCTTCTTCTCTCTGACGAAAACAGTCTCAAGTCCCTCAGCCTTCTCTCCTAAGATCTTCCCTCCAGACCAGGCAACATTCTGGTAAATCTCCTCTGCACCCTTTCCAATGCTTCCACATCCTTCCTAAAATGCGGCGACCAGAACTGCACGCAATACTCCAAATGCGGCCGCACCAGAGTTTTGTACAGCTTGCAACATGACCTCATGGCTCCGAAACTCAATACCTCCACCAATAAAAGCTAACACACCGTACGCCTTCTTAACAACCCTCTCAACCTGGGTGGCAACTTTCAGGGATCTATGTACATGGACACCGAGATCTCTCTGCTCATCCACACTGCCAAGAATCTTACCATTAGCCCAGTACTCTGTCTTCCTGTTATTCCTTCCAAAATTAATCACCTCACGCTTTTCTGCATTAAACTCCATTTGCCACCTCTCAGCCCAGCGCTGCAGCTTATCTATGTCCCTCTGTAACTTGTAACATCCTTCCGCACTGTCCACAACTCCACCGACTTTAGTGTCATCTGCAAATTTACTCACCCATCCTTCTACGCCCTCCTCCAGGTCATTTATAAAAATGACAAACTGCAGTGGCCCCAAAACAGATCCTTGTGGTTCACCACTAGTAACTGGACTCCAGTCTGAACATTTCCCATCAACCACCACCCTTTGTCTTCTTCCAGCTAGCCAATGTCTGATCCAAACTGCTAACTCACCCTGAATCCCATGCCTCCTTATTTTCTGTAGTAGCCTCCCATGGGGAACCTTATCAAATGCTTTACTGAAATCCATATACACCACATCAACTGCTTTACCCTCATCCACCTGTTTGGTCACCTTCTCAAAGAACTCAATAAGGTTTGTGAGGCACGACCTACCCTTCACAAAACCGTGTTGACTATCTCTAATCAAATTATTCCTTTCCAGATGATTATACATCCTATCTCTTATAAACCTTTCCAAGATTTTGCCCACAACAGAAGTAAGGCTCACTGGTCTATAGTTACCTGGGCTGTCTCTACTCCCCTTCTTGAACAAGGGGACAACATTTGCTATCCTCCAGTCTTCTGGCACTATTCCTGTAGACAAAGATGATTTAAAGATCAAAGCCAAAGGCTCAGCAATCTCCTCCCTAGCTTCCCAGAGAATCCTAGGATAAATCACATCCGGCCCAGGGGACTTATCTATTTTCACACTTTCCAAAATTGCTAAGACCTCCTCCTTATGAACCTCAAGCCCTTCTAGTCTAGTAGCCTGAATCTCAGTATTCTCCTCGACAACATTGTCTTTTTCCTGTGCGAATACTGACGAAAAATATTCATTTAGCACCTCTCCTATCTCCTCGGACTCCACGCGCAACTTCCCACGACTGTTCTTGACTGGCCCTACACTTACCCTAGTCATTCGTTTATTCCTGACATACCTATAGAAAGCTTTAGGGTTATCCTTGATCCTACCTGCCAAAGACTTCTCATGTCCCCTCCTGGCTCTTCTTAGCTCTCTCTTTAGGTCCTTCCTAGCTAACTTGTAACTCTTGAGCGCCCTTACTGAACTTTCATGTCTCATCTTTACATAAGCCTCCTTCTTCCTCTTGACAAGTGTTTCGACTGCTTTAGTAAACCACGGTTCCCTTGCTCGACCACTTCCTCCCTGCCTGACAGGTACATAGTTATCAAGGACAAGCAGTAGCTGTTCCTTCAACAAGCTCCACATTTCCATTGTGCCCATCCCCTGCAGTTTTCCTCCCCATCCGATGCATCCTAAATCTTGCCTCATCGCATCATAATTGCCTTTCCCCCAGATATAACTCTTGCCCTGCGGTATATACCTATCCCTTTCCATCACTAAAGTAAACATAATCGAATTGTGGTCACTATCACCAAAGTGCTCACCTACCTCCAAATCTAACACTTGTCCTGGTTCATTACCCAGTACCAAATCCAATAAGGCCTCGCCTCTCGTTGGCCCATCTACATACTGTGTCAGGAAACTCTCCTGCACACATTGTCAAAAACGGACCCATCTAAAGTACTCGAACTATAGCGTTTCCAGTCAATATTTGGAAAGTTAAAGTCCCCCATAACAACTACCCTGTTACTTTCGCTCCTATCCAGAATCATCTTTGCAATCCTTTCCTCTACATCTCTGGCACTTTTCGGAGGCCTATAGAAAACCCCTAACAGGGTGACCTCTCCTTTCCTGTTTCTAACCTCAGCCCATACTACCTCAGTAGACGAGTCCTCATCAAACGTTCTTTCTGCCACTGTAATACTGTCCTTGACTAACAATGCCACCCCTCCCCCTCTTTTACCACCTTCCCTGAGTTTACTAAAACACCTAAACCCCGGAACCTGCAACAACCATTCCTGTCCCTGCTCTATCCATGTCTCCGAAATGACCACAACATCGAAGTCCCAGGTACCAGCCCATGCCGCAAGTTCACCCATCTTATTCCGGATGCTCCTGGCATTGAAGAAGACACACTTTAAACCACCTTCCTGCCTGCCGGTACACTCCTGCAACTTTGAAACCTTACTCATGACCTCACTACTCTCAACCTCCTGTCTTCTGGAGCTACAATTCAGGTTCCCAATCCCCTGCTGATCTAGTTTAAACCCTCCCGAAGAGCATTAGCAAATATCCCCCCCAGGATATTGGTACCCCTCTGGTCCAGGTGTAGACCATCCCATTTGTAGAGGTCCCACCTACCCCAGAATGAGCCCCAATTATCCAGGAATCTGAAACCCTCCCTCCTGCACCACCCCTGTAGCCACGTGTTCAACTGCTCTCTCTCCCTATTCCTCATCTCGCTATCACGTGGCACGGGTGACAACCCAGAGATAATAACTCTGTTTGTCCTAGATCTAAGTTTCCACCCTAGCTCCCTGAATTCCTGCCTTACATCCCTATCCCTTTTCCTACCTATGTCGTTAGTACCTACGTGGAACACGACTTGGGGCTGCTCTCCCTCCCCCTTAAGGACCCCGAAAACACGATCCAAGACATCGCAGACCCTGGCATCTGGGAGGCAACACACCAACCGCAAGTCTCTCTCGTCCCCACAGAATCTCCTATCTATCCCCCTAACTATGGAGTCTCCAATGACTAATGCTCTACTCCTCTCCCCCCTTCCCTTCTGAGCAACAGGGACAGACTCTGTGCCAGAGACCTGTACCCCATGGCTTATCCCTGGTAAGTCCCCCCCCCCAACAGTATCCAAAGCGGTATACTTGTTACTAAGGGGGAACGACCACAGGGGATCCCTGTACTGACTGCTTCCTCCCAGCCCCTCTTTTCCAGCACCTAACCTCACCAGCCGCCCCATTACCCGACGACCAACCAAGACTCGTCTCCATGTCAGTCAACCAGTCTCGTCCGCGTAACCTGACCAACGCATCCACCAGCGTGAAAGTCGACGGACATGTATCCTCCTGCCTGCTGGACTCCGGGAGCACCAAAAGCTTCATACACCCGGATACGGTAAGGTGCTGCTCCCTCACGATACGCCTCGCCAACCAAAAAATCTCCCTGGCCTCCGGATCCCATTGCGTAGCGATCCGGGGGTACTGTACGGTCACGCTCACGGTCCAGGGCGTAGAATTCAGCGGCTTCTGCCTCTACGTTCTTCCTAACCTCTGCGCTGCACTAAGCCTCAGCCTGGACTTCCAGTGCAACCTCCAGAGCCTAACTCTGAAATTCGGCGGGCCCTTACCACCCCTTACTGTGTGCGGCCTCGCGACCCTAAAGGTCGACCCACCTTCCCTCTTTGCCAATCAAACTCCAGATTGCTAACCCGTCGCCACCAGGAGCAGACGGTACAGCACCCAGGATAAGACCTTCATCAGGTCCGAAGTCCAGCGGCTGCTTCGGGAGGGCATCATCGAGGCCAGCAACAGCCCCTGGAGAGCCCAATTGGTAGTCGTTAAAACTGGGGAGAAACACCGAATGGTCGTGGACAACAGCCAGACCATCAACCGGTACACACAGCTCGACGCGTACCCCCTCCCACGCATATCTGACATGGTTAACCAGATTGCACAGTAACAGGTCTTCTCAACGGTAGACCTGAAATCCGCCTACCACCAGCTCCCCATCCATAAACCGGACCGTCCATACACCGCCTTCGAGGCAGACAGCCACCTATACCACTTCCTTAGGGTTCCCTTTGGCGTCACAAACGGGGACTCGGTCTTCCAAAGGGAGATGGACCGAATGGTCGACCGGTACAGGTTGCGGGCCACCTTTCCGTACCTAGACAACGTCACCATCTGCAGCCATGATCAGCAGGACCACGACGCCAACCTTGCTAAATTTCTCCACACCGCTACTCTCCTAATCCTCACTTACAACAAGGAGAAGTGCGTGTTCAGCACAAACCGCTTCGCCATCCTCGGCTATGTGGTCCAGAACGGAGTTCTGGGGCCCGATCCCGACCGCATGCGCCCCCTCATGGAGCTCCCCCTCCCCCACTGCCCCAAGGCCGTCAAAACGCTGCCTGGGGTTCTTTTCGTACTACGCTCAGTGGGTCCCAAACTACGCGGACAAAGCCCGCCCACTCATACAGTCGCCCAGTTTCCCCTGACGGCCGAGGCCCAACAGACCTTCGCCCGGATCAGAGCTGATATTGCCAAAGCTGGAATGCACGCTGCAGACAAGTCACTTCCTTTCCAAGTAGAAAGGGATGCATCGGGCGTCGCCCTTGCCACCACCCTCAATCAGGCAGGCAGACCCGTGGCATTCTTTTCCCGCACCCTTCATGCCTCAGAAATTCGGCACTCATCCGTCGAAAAGGAGGCCCAAGCTATCGTTGAAGCTGTGCGGCATTGGAGGAATTACCTGGCCGGCAGGAGATTCACTCTCCTCTCTGACCAACGGTCGGTAGCCTTCATGTTCAACAACACACAGCGGGGCAAGATCAAAAATGATAAAATCTTGCGGTGGAGAATCGAGCTCTCCACCAATAATTACGAGATTATGTATCGTCCCGGCAAACTCAATGAACCTCCAGACGCCCTATCACGAGGTACATGTGCCACGCACAGGTAGACCGACTCCGGGTCCTGCACGACAGCCTTTGTCACCCAGGAGTTACACGGTTGTACCACTTCATTAAGGCACAAAATCTGCCCCACTCCATCGAGGAAGTACGGACAATCACCAGGGACTGCCAGGTATGTGCGGAGTGCAAGCCGCACTTCTACCGGCCGGACCGTGCGTGCCTGGTGAAGGCCTCCCGCCCCTTTGAACGCCTCAGCGTGGACTTCAAAGGCCCCCTCCCCTCCACCGACCGTCACACATATTTTCTCAGTGTGATCGACGAATACTCCAGATTCCCCTTTGCCATCCCTTGCCCAGACATGACGTCTGCCACCGTCATTGAAGCCCTCAACACAATCTTCACTCTGTTCGGTTTCCCCGCCTACATCCACAGTGACAGAGGATCCTCATTCATGAGTGATGAGCTGCGTCAGTTCCTGCTCAGCAGGGGTATCGCCTCCAGCAGAAAGACAAGCTATAACGCCCGGGGAAACGGACAGGTAGAAAGGGAGAATGGGACGGTATGGATGGCCGTCCTGCTGGCCCTACGGTCCAGAAACCTCCCGTCCTCCCGCTGGCAGGAGGTCCTCCCTGATGCACTCCTCTCCATTCGCTCATTACTCTGCACGGCCACTAACAATACACCCCATGAACGTCTTTTTGCCTTCCCCAGGAAGTCCACATCCGGGGTGTCGCTCCCGACTTGGCTCACAGCTCCGGAAACCGTGCTTCTCCGTTAGCACATCCGACTCCACAAGATGGACCCGTTGGTGGAGAGGGCGCTCTTGCCCCACGCAATCCCCCAGTACCCCTACATGGTGTTCCCCGACGGCCGCCAGGATACTGTCTCCCTCAGGGACCTGGGTCGTCATTCTCCGACCCCCCGCCGGGTCGGAGAATCGCTGGGGGCTGGCGTGAATCCCGCCCCCGGCTGTTGCCGAAGTCTCCGGCACCGGAGATTCGGCGGGGGCGAGAATTGCGCCGCGCCGGTTGGCGGGCCCCCCCGCTAGATTCTCCGGCCCGGATGGGCCGAAGTCCCGCCGATAAATTGCCTGTCCCGCCGGCGTGGATTAAACCACCTTTTGAACGGCGGGGCAAGGCGGCGTGGGCGGGCTCCGGGGTCCTGGGGGGGGGCGCGGGGCGATCTGACCCCGGGGGGTGCCCCCACGGTGGCCTGGCCCGCGATCGGGGCCCACCCACCGATCCGCGGGCGGGCCTGTGCCGTGGGGGCACTCTTTCCCTTCCGCCTCCGCCATGGTCTCCACCATGGCGGAGGCGGAAGAGACTCCCTCCACTGCGCATGCGCGGGAAACTGACAGCGGCCGCTGAAGCTCCCGCGCATGCGCCGCCCTGGGATGTCATTTCCGCGCCAGCTGGCGGGGCAACAAAGGCCGTTTCCGCCAGCTGGCGGGGCGGAAATTCCTCCGGCGCCGGCCTAGCCCCTCAATGTTGGGGCTCGGCCCCCAAAGATGCGGAGCATTCCGCACCTTTGGGGCGGCGCGATGCCCGTCTGATAGGTGCCGTTTTGGGCGCCAGTCGGCCGACATCACGCCGTTTCGGGAGAATTTCGCCCACAATACCAGTAGGTTCCACCCCCACACCCCCTCCCCCGTCGCTCCCAACAGCACCCCCCCAGGACCATCTGTCCCCCCCCCCCCTGCCCATGCCCGACGATGAAAAGGATTTTGGCACGCTCCTGGAGTCACCATCGACCAGATCAGCACCAACATCGCAGACACCACTGCGTCGCTCCAGGAGGAACATCAAGGCCCCGGACCGGCTACACCTCTGACCGGTCCACCGGACATCAACGGACATTTGTTTGCTCAAATCTTGTAAATATTAACTCATTGTTGTATATAGTTATGCACCACCCCTGCCGGACTCAATGTTTAACAAGCGGTGAATGTGGTAAACCACTGTTACACCTGTATTAGGTGATGTAAGGTAGGACCTGTACTACAGGTTCGCCGGTAGTCCCTGCCTGCTGGCTCCGCCCAGGAGGCGGGGTATAAATATGCGTGAACTCCAGTCAGCAGCCATTTCGCCAGCTGCTGTGGGAGGCCACACATCTGATAGCAATAAAGCCTCAGTTGGATTCAACTATCGTCTTTTGTCCGATTGAACGTGCCTCACGTGTACAATTCTCCCAAAGAAGTTTGAAGTTAATTTGTGGCGTGTTTTCCAGGGAGTTTCCCACCAGCCCAGCCGGCGAGTTCCCCACCGCTATTCACTGACACGAGTCACTTTTTTACCACTGGGAGCTGAACTCAGAGAACGGGCCGCCATTTTGAAAGGGTGTCCCAATCTCCGAGTGAGCTTGTGGGTCCCCCACAGCCCCCACGCATGGGCAATGTCACCCTCCACACATATGGAACCTACCCCACATCCCCCAAGTGAGGACACCCCACCCCAGGGTCCCTGGGGACCCCCTCTTCAGGTTCCCCCAAACATCCTTCACCCACTTCCAGGACCCCCATTCATCACCCCCTCAACCTTCCAGAGGCCCCTACTTCCCTGCTCAACACAGCCCCACCCTGCAAACCCCTCCCCCCCACCCTCCTTTCATGGGCCTGGCCCCCCTCAGGCCTGTACCCTTGGCAGTGCCACCCTGGCACCCAGGCAGTGCTCCAGCCAGCTTGGCAGTGCCACTCGGTTACCTGGCAGTGCCAGGGTCACAGTGCCAAGGTGCCCATGTTCTGGGGGAGGGGCGGGGGGGGCCACCCTGCAATATCCTTGACCACCCAGGGGTCTCCGAAAACCCAGGAAACCCCCTGAGTGCCGTCCCACCTGCTCCACATTCCTGTGGGCCAGCACTGACCGGTGCCCGGCTGCAGCCTTCCTGGGCAGGCCGGAGAATCGACGGAGGCCGGTGGATCTCAGGTGAGTAGGTCTTAAGTAGTTTTAAGACCTACTTCTGGGAATGCCGTTTGGTCACGCTCCTTTTGGGCGGAGTTCTGAATCTGTCGCCTCAAGTGGAAGCTGCTGGGAATCCCGCGGGAGGGCTGTCCCGGGATTCCCCAGCTGCATTGGCTGTCCCGGGATTCCCCAGCTGCATTGGCTGTCTCGGGATTCCCCAGCTGCGTTGAGCTTTCGCTCGAGCACAATGCGGCCAGAGAATTTGCGCTCATTACCCTGGTCCTCTAAGTCTGCCTTTGCTATATGTCACTCTCCTTTTGCTCAGCTGTTGGTGATAGAGTCTTCAACTATCTTACACCCATTCCCTGGCTATCTCTTCCAAACTCTTTCCATCGCTCTGCTTGGGGTCATAGAATCTTACAGCACCAAAGGAAAATTTTAGTCCTCTCATTACATACTGCCTCTTTGAAGGAACTGCCCAATTTAGCCTCACACCCCAGCTTTTTCCCCATAGCCTTGCAAATTAGGTGTCTTCAATTAAATATCCAATTACCTTTTGCAAGTTGCTGTTGGTGTCTGATTCCATTATCATTACAAGTAAAGTGTTTCAGATCATAACAAACTTGTGCGGGATAATCTCTCCACTTTTCGCTTCGTAGATTTTCCATTAAATCTAATCTGTCCCACCAAGGTTTTCGTCACTTCGTGTCACTCTCCCACTGAAGTTTGACATCCAGTCCTAATCTTATTCAGTTATTCTCTTTCCACCCATCTGTAAAACCAGGGGCTGGTTTAGCACAGTGGGCTAAACAGCTGCATTGTAAAGCAGTACAAGGCCAGCAACGCAGGTTAAATTCCCGTACCGACCTCCCCGAACAGGCGCCGGAATGTGGCGACTAGTGGTTTTCACAGTAACTTCATTTGAAACCTACTTGTAACAATAAGCGATTTTCATTATATAAACACAGTATTTTGTTGTTAATCTGCCATATGTGGAATGACTGGTGTGATGATCTTTGACCCAGGAGCAGAACAAACAGTTAGCAAAATCTGTAATTCTTTCAAATGCCCGTGGGACCGGGGAAATTGTTTTTAAGAATGTTTAAAAATGATATTTGAGAGTTTGCATCAATTGTGATGGGATTAACTTTTATTTAGTTACTCAGCAATAACCTACTCACGGACACTCAGTTTGGATTCCGCCAGGGTCACTCAGCTCCTGACCTCATTACAGCCTTGGTTCAAACATGGACAAAAGAGCTGAATGCCAGAGGTGAGGTGAGAGTGACTGCCCTTGACATCAAGGCAGCGTTTGACCGAGTGTGGCATCAAGGAGCCCGAGCTAAACTGGAGTCAATGGGGGTAAACCCTCCGCTGGTTGGAGTCGTACCCGGCACAAAGGAAGATGGTTGTGGTGGTTGGAGGTCAATCATCTCAGCTCCAGGACATCACTGCAGGAGTTCCTTAGGATAGTGTCCTGGGCCCAAGTTACATTCAAAGAACAAAGATCAAAGAACAAAGAAATGTACAGCCCTCCAAGCCCGTGCCGACCATGCTGCCCGACTAAACTACAATCTTCTACACAATTCGCACCACACAAGTGCCAGGCAATGACCATCTCCTACAAGAGAGGATCTAACCATTGCAAATTGACATTCAATGGCATTACCATCACTGAATCCCCCACTATCAACATCCTGGGGGTTACCATTGATCATGAACTGAATTGGACCCAGCCACATTAATACTGCGGTTACGGGGCAGCACGGTGGCACAGTAGTTAGCACTGCTGCCTCATGGCGCCGAGGTCCCAGGTTCGATCCCGGCTCTGGCTCACTGTCCGTGTGGAGTTTGCACATTCTCCCCGTGTCTGCGTGGGTTTCACCCCCACAACCCCAAGATGGGCAGGGTAGGTGGATTGGCCACGCTAAATTGCCCCTTAATTGGAAAAATGAATTGGGTACTCTAAATTTTTTAATAAAATAAAGTGGTTACAAGAGCAGGACAAAGGCGAGGAATCCTACAGTCGCCAGCTCACCTCCTGATCCCCCAGTGCCTGCCCACCATCTAAAAGGCACAAGTCAGGAGTGTAACCAGCAGAGAGATTTCCCCCTGATTCCCATTGGTTTGCCTGGATGAATGCAGTTCCAAAACACTCAACAAGCTCAACACCATCCAGGACAAAACAGTCCGCTTGATTTCTACTCATTCTACAAACATTCACTCCCTCCTCCACCGACGCACAAGAGCAACAGTGTGTGCTATCTACAAGATGCACTTCAGTAACTCACCAAGGTTCCTTAATCAGCACCTTCCAAACCCACGACCGCGGCATTCAAGAGCAGAGATACCTGGGAGCCCCACCACCTGGAGCTTCCCCTCCGAGTCACTCACCACCCTGACTTCAAAATATTTTGCTGTTCCTTCACTGTCGCTTGGTCAACATCCTGGGACTCCCTCCCTAACAGCACCGTGGGTGTGCGTACACCTCAGGGAATGCAGCGGTTCAAGAAGTCAGTTCACCATCACTTTCTCAAGGGTAACTAGGGATGGGCAATAAATGCTGGCCGACCCATTGACGTCCACATTCTGTTAATAATTTTGTTTTAAAGTTACTAAGAAATGAAGACCCATGTGACCTTGGGCTGGATTCTCTGTTCTGGAGACTAAGTCCCCACGCCGGGAAAACTGGCGCAAAATGGCCACGATTCCCTGTTCCGGGGGGGGGGGGGGTGCTAGCAGCCAGGCAGCGTGGAGCACCAAGCTCTAGCTGCCGATACGGTCTGGAGAATTGCTGGGTCTGTGGCTGCCCGTGCGCACAGTGGCGACCTGCAGCGGCCGCGCCGTGCTTTATGGCAGATGCCGCTTGCAGCCCCCGCACACGAAATAGTCCCCCCTTCAGCCAGCTCGCGCGATCCAGACCGGACTGCCCCACCACAGTGCCTCCAGCCTGGAATAACGTCGCCCATACCCGCAGATCAGCCCTCCCCCGACTGTGGCGGCGCTGGACTGAGTCCGCAGCCGCCACGCTGAGTTCCCGACGGATGAGACCCCGAGAGACCCATGCCGTTGGGAACTCAGCCGGTCGGGGATGGAGCGTCACGGGGCAGGTCTCAGCCAACGTTCGGAGGCTGTGGATATGGCGCGCGATGCACTCTCCGGGGGGGGGGGGGGGGGGGGGGGGCAGAGCATCACGAAAGCGGCGGCGCCCCTGATTTCAGAGTCAGCGGGGATTCTCTGCCCTATCGCCGATCGCGATTTCGCCGTCAGGGATCGGACAATCCAGCCCTTTGTGTCCCTGACCTATAACCAGTACCAACAGGAAGGAATTTAAGACCAAAAGCCCTGTGGCTGGCAGACGCAAAGAAGTGTTACAGCAAGACATAGCTCTAAAATGCATGGTGTGATTAAGACCAAGCAAGCCAATAGATCAGGCATCTGAAAGGACGAGTTTGTCTCAGAGGACCAGATCATGAACTGCGTAATGTTGGTTGGTCAGTTGGAAAGGAAGTCTGAAAAGCTCGACTATCAGGACTGACATGATATGAGTGAGAGTGTGGTTTGTAGATATGTTGTAGATAGGTGCCTTGTTGATGTTAATCCTATCCAGAGACTTTGGATAGAATATGACTGGTGGTGAACCTGACTTAAGGGCGGAATCAATTGATTAGGAAAGTGGGAAATCTCTGCCTCCAGAGACCAACTTAGAAAGACTGTGAGATTGTGCAAGGTGCCAACATTTTTGCTGGGAGTGATGTGGGTATTTGTGGTTGTGTAAGATATATCTTTGTTATATCAACTACTTAAAGTGAAATTTACCTTTTTATCTAGAGCATCATTTTAAAAAATAAATTTAGAGTAGCCAATTATTTTTTCTTTTTCCAATTAAGGGGCAATTTAGCGTGGCCAATCCACCCACCCTGCACAGCTTTGGGTTGTGGGGGCGAAACCCACGCAGACACGGGGAAAATGTGCAAACTCCACACGGACAGTGACCCAGAACCGGGATCGAACCTGGGTCCTCAGCGCCGCAGTCCCAGTGCTAACCACTGCGCCACATACCGCCCCCCCCCCCCCCCTTTTGAAGCATCATTTGCCTGTTAATTTAAGATTCATTAATATGATTCTCATTCGCATTAAAGTAAAAGTTACAAAAATATGGGGCGGGTTTCTCCGTTTCTGTTGACGCCGACACAGGGTGCGTGGAATTTCACGGCAGGAAAACTGGCACTGAACCTGGACCAATTCCACTACCGTTGAGGGGCTAGAACCGGTGCCCGTGGAACACAATCGATTCCAATGGGAAACGGTGCAGGATTCGCCGGGTCCGTGATTGACACTCGGGAGGCTGACAAGCTGCAGCCGCACACACGTTACACTCCCCACACACACTCCCCACACACACTCCCCACACACACTCATCCCAGCCACACACTCATCCCAGCCACACACACACACTACACTCCCCACACACACTCATCCCAGCCACACACACTCATCCCAGCCGCACACACACTGCACTTCCCACACACGCTCAACCCAGCCAACAAGATGGCACTGGTTCTACTGGAGCGCGGCCATACAGCTGATGTGTCGGCTTAGGCCATAGGGTACCGGGGAGTGGGGGGTGGGGGGGGGGGGGGGCCTGGACGGGACACCCGGACGACCTGTGGTCCTAAGTTCACAGCAGGCTGTCAGCGGCCTGTGTAGCTGCGTGGCTGCCTTGCCAACTACGGCAATGGTGGTCTGAGTCCGTCCACCCCAACCCCACAGCCCACCTCCTGCCCACCCCCCCCGCCACTACCCCCGGCCCTGGCAGAAGCCCCCCGGACAGCGGCACCACTGTCAGCAAACTGTGGCGACGTTGGACACTTTCTGTACCCCCTCTCCCTCCAGTCACGATGCCGGTTTCACGAGTGAACTGCACCATCGGGAACTCGGCCCATTGGAGGCGGAGCATCGCGGAGGCTCCGGAGAATACCGGGTCAGGCCCGCTAATGAGATGCAAACGGTGTTTACTGTTCGTATGTTCCGGAATGCATTGACGCCGTTGTCGAGGTGACAGAGAATTGTGATTTGGCGTCAGATTGGTGTGATAGTATGCATTAGGGGTCATGTGGGACTGTGAAGCCGTGATGTCATTGGCTGACAGATCCCGGGTCCTGGTTGGCTGTTGATCTCTAGCTCCGCCCTGAAAGCGGAGTATAAGAACCAGGAATTCTCCCCGCAGCTCCAGTCTGTTGCTGAACTGCGGGGAACGAGTCACGCTTAATAAAGCCTCATCGACTTCACCTCTATTCGTCTCTCGGGAGTCTTTGTGCGCTACAATTGGCACCCGCCGTGATTTTAGCATCTGAACCTATTCTCCGCCCAATTGTGTTTCTGAGAATTCAGAATGTCGAAGGGCAGTTACTCTTGCCTCGCCTCTTCATGCTTGGACCAAGACGGTAATGAGATCTGGCACAGAGTGGTCGGGGCTATGTGGGAGGAAACCGGAGCAGCCGGAGGAAACCCTCGCAGACACGGGGAGAACGAGCAGACTCTGGACAGACAGTGACCCAAGCCGGGAATCGAACCTGGGACCCTGGAACTGTGAAGCCACAGTGCTAACCACTGTGCTACCATGCTGCAACGGTACCTTTACTGACCAAAATAAATCCTTCTGTTGATTGTGTCCCAAGTCACTTCATCTCGTGTCTTGGCTTCAAAACAGCTAGACCTGTCTTTGCAAGCTGTAGCTATTAACCAGGGCTAAGATACAAACTTGGACTCTGAGTGAGTTCAAAAGCACTGTTATTACAACTCTGAGACAGTCCTAAGATGTTGTCAGTTGTAAATAATTATAAAGAACTGATGCAGAGGGACTCCTTTTACCAGATAGTTTGAACCATAGCACAGTATCGTGTGGTGCAACACTCAACATTAAGTTTATTCAAGTGCAGCTTGTGTTAATTATAGAACATTGGTACTACAAAAGAACATTCAATTAGCGCAGCAACAGGAATGGACTTGTTTACAGTAAACAAGTAAAAAAGTTTAGTAAAGGTACTCATCATCAAATATACTGACAATGAGAAAGAAGATTCATTTAGAACCGTCAGATGATGGAAGCATTTGCAAACAATTTCATCCAGAAGTGCTAAGTGGTGATCCACCTTGGTCTCCTTGTCATCATAGGTAACAGTCCAAAGCTAATAGAATGTACATGACATTGAGAAACACCAATCGTACTGGATAAAACAAAGGCTATGGACCCCCACAACACCCCGGCCTCAGCTCCAGACCAGCCAGACCTCAGCAAGCCAAGCTGTGCAGGTCCCGATACAACATTGGCATCTATCCAACAAACTGAAAAATTGCTCAGGAATGACCTCTCCATAAAAAGCCAAACAAATTCAATTTGACTAATTACCATCCCGCACTCTCAATCATCAGCAAAGTGATGGAAGGTGAAATCAATAGAGATGTCGGCACTTAACACGGCAATAATCTGTTTAGCAATGCTCAGTCTGAAGTCAAAGAACAAAGAAATGTACAGCACAGGAACAGGCCCTTCGGCCCTCCAAGCCCGTGCCGACCATGCTGCCCGACTAAACTACAATCTTCTACACTTCCTGGGTCCGTATCATAGAATCATAGAATCATAGAAGTTTACAGCATGGAAACAGGCCCTTCGGCCCAACCAGTCCATGCCGCCCAGTTTTTACCATTAAGCTAGTCCCAGTTGCCCGCATTTGGCCCATAACCCTCTATACCCATCTTACCCATGTAACTATCTAAATGCTTTTTAAAAGACACAATTGTACCCGCCTCTACTACTACCTCTGGCAGCCCATTCCAGACACTCACTACCCTCTGAATGAAGAAATTGCCCCTCTGGGCCCTTCTGAATCTCTCTCCTCTCACCTTAAACCTATGCCCTCTAGTTTTAGACTCCCCTGCCTTTGGGAAAAGATGTTGACTATCTACCTTATCTATGCCCCTCATTATTTTATAGACCTCTATAAGATCACCCCTAAGCCTCCTACGCTCCAGGGAAAAAAGTCCCAGTCTATCCAGCCTCTCCTAACTCAAACCATCAAGTCCCGGCAACATCCTAGTAAATCTTTTCTGCACTCTTTCCAGTTTAATAATATCCTTTCTATAATAGGGTGACCAGAACTGCACACAGTATTCCAAGTGTGGCCGTACCAATGTCTTGTACAACTTCAACAAGACGTCCCAACTCCTGTATTCAATGTTCTGACCAATGAAACCAAGCATGCCGAATGCCTTCTTCACCACCCTGTCCACCTGCGACTCCACCTTCAAGGAGCTATGAACCTGTACTCCTAGATCTCTTTGTTCTATAACTCTCCCCAACGCCATACCATTAACTGAGTAGGTCCTGGCCTGATTCGATCTGCCAAAATGCATCACCTCACATTTATCTAAATTAAACTCCATCTGCCATTCGTCGGCCCACTGGCCTAATTGATCAAGACCCCGTTGCAATCCTAGATAACCTTCTTCACTATCCACTGTGCCACCAATCTTGGTGTCACCTGCAAACTTACTAACCATGCCTCCTAAATTCTCATCCAAATCATTAATATAACTCACAAATAACAGTGGACCCAGCACCGATCCCTGAGGCACACCACTGGTCACAGGCCTCCAGTTTGAAAAACAACCCTCTACAACCATCCTCTGCCTTCTGTCGTCCAGCCAATTTTGAATCCAATTGGCAACCTCACCCTGGATCCCGTGAGCTTTAACCTTCTGCAACAACCTACCATGCGGTACCTTGTCAAAGGCTTTGCTAAAGTCCATGTAGACAACGTCTACTGCACTGCCCTCATCTACCTTCTTGGTCACCCCCTCAAAAAACTCAATCAAATTTGTGAGACATGATTTTCCACGCACAAAGCCATGCTGACTGCCCCGAATCAATCCTTGCCTCTCTAAATGCTTGTCGATCCTGTCTCTCAGAATACCTTCTAGCAACTTACCTACTACAGACGTTAGGCTCACCGGTCTGTAGTTCCCAGGCTTTTCCCTGCTGCCCTTCTTAAACAAGGGCACAACATTCGCCACTCTCCAATCTTCAGGCACCTCACCTGTGGCTGCCGATGATTCAAATATCTTTGTTAGGGGACCCGCAATTTCCTCCCGAGCCTCCCACAACATCCTGGGATACATTTCATCAGGTCCCGGGGATTTATCTAACTTGATGCGCTTTAAGACTTCCAGCACCTCCTCCTCTGTAATATGCACACTTCTCAAGACATCACTATTTATTTCCCTTAGTTTCCTAACATCCATGCCTTTCTCCACCGTGAATACCGATGAGAAATATTCATTCAGGATCTCACCCAACTCTTGTGGCTCTGCACATAGATGTCCTTGTTGATCCTTAAGAGGCCCTACTCTGTCCCTAGTTACTCTTTTCCCCTTTATGTATATGTAGAATCTCTTTGGATTCTTCCTTGCATTATTTGCCAAAGCAATTTCATGTCCCCTTTTTGCCCTCCTGATTTCCCTCTTAACTCTATTTCGACAATCTCTATACTCTTCAAGGGATCCACTTGATCCCAGTTGCTTATGTACGTCATATGCCTCCTTCTTCTTTTTGACCAGAGTCTCAATATCTCGAGTCATCCTGGGTTCCCTACTTCTACCAGCCTTGCCCTTCACTCTAAAGGGAATGTGCTTACCCTGCACCCTGGTTAACACTCTATTCCCATCCTATTCATGTATTTGTCAAGATGCCCCTTAAATGTCACTATCGCCCCTGCTTCCACCACCTCCTCCGGCAGCGAGTTCGAGGCGCCCACTACCCTCTGTGTAAAAAAACTTGCCTCGCACATCTACTCTAAACCTATGCCCCCTAGTAATTGACCCCTCTACCCTGGGGAAAAGTCTCTGACTATCCACTCTGTCTATGCCCCTCATAATTTTGTAGACATCTATCAGGTCGCCCCTCAACCTCCGTCGTTCCAGTGAGAACAAACCGAGTTTATTCAACCGCTCCTCATAGCTAATGTCCTCCATACCAGGCAACATCCTGGTAAATCTCTTCTGCACCCCTCTCTAAAGCCCCCACATCCTTCTGGTAGTGTGGCGACCAGAATTGAACACTATACTCCAAGTGTGGCCTAACTAAGGTTCTATACAGCTGCAGCATGACTTGCCAATTCTTATACTCAATGCACCGGCCAATGAAGGCAAGCATGCCGTATGCCTTCTTGACTACCTTCTCCACCTGTGTTGCCCCTTTCAGTGACCTGTGGACCTGTACTCCTAGATCTCTCTGACTTTCAATATTCTTGAGGGTTCTACCATTCACTGTATATTCCCTACCTGCATTAGACCTTCCAAAATGCATTACCTCACATTTGTCCGGATTAAACTTCATCTGCCATCTCTCCGCCCAAGTCTCCAAACAATCTAAATCCTGCTGTATCCTCCGACAGTCCTCATCGCTATCCGCAATTCCACCAACCTTTGTGTCGTCTACAAACTTACTAATCAGACCAGCTACATTTTCCTCCAAATCATTTATATATACTACAAACAGCAAAGTCAATGATGTGGAGAGTGCCGCGTGTAACTGGCAGGTCACCGAGGGTTAAACCCGCTGGAAGTCCAACTACACCGCGAGCTCCAGTGGAATATGTGGATTCCACGATTTGGTTTCTTTTGTGAAAATGAGCTGACTATATTGGTTCCAATATGGAATGGTGACGTTTCCTGGTTGTTTAATGGTTAATGTGATACGTGGAATGTTACGTAGTTGGTTTTCAAATCTTTGGTCCTATTGACCATTTTTGCCAAATAAATATTACTTGTGCATTATTGTGAGTACACATACCATGGGCTCGATTCTCCCTTTTGGAGACCAAGACCCCGCCCTGGCCTGGGAATGGTGGTGTTTTATGGCAGGTGCAAAACGACCACCGATTCCCCGTTTTGCTGGGGGTAGCAGGGCGACAGTGTAGAGCACCCGGCTCTAGCTACCGATACGGCCCTGAGCATTCACGGATCCGTGGCCGCACAGGCGCATGGCGGCGGCCGCGATGTGCTTCATGGCAGTTTAGCCCATGGACCCGGACTGCAAAAGTATTGACCCCTTTGGCCGCTCATGCCCCCAATGTCCCCAGCCCCGAATGAAGCCCCCCCCCCCTGCCCGTGGATCGGCCTACCCCCAACTATGACGGAGTCGGACTGAGTCCGCAGCCGCCACGCGAGGTTCCCTGAACGGTATGAGCACACGTAACCCATGCCGTCAGGAACCTGGCTGGTCAGGGACGGAGGATGGCGCATCGCGGGGTGGGCCTGAGGCCGTGGATACATGGTGCGGCGTACCCCTAGAGTGCGCCTCTGTTCAGTGCGCAGAGAATCCATAAACCCGCGCCGCTCCCGATTTCGATGGATTCTCCGCCCCGGTGCCAAACGCTGGAGATTCCAGCCCTGTGTCTCAGACGAGTGTTGTTGCCGAACATTCCAATCAAACTGTGAGGTCCGGACACTTTGGTTTAACCCTGGGGCATCAATGCCATAGAAACAGCAGCCAACAATCAAACACTCACGAGCTGGGCTTCAGCACTGGGCAGATCCCTGCGAGCATAGAGGAAGTGTGTGGATTAGGGAATCGGACCTGAGCACGCACTCCGGCAGGGCTCTGAAGTCTAGGAGCTGCTGTCGTGGCCGGGGTTGAGTGAGCAGATCCAGGTTTTCGAGCAAACCGGCTCACCTCGTGTGCCGGGTGCGACCGCACACCCGAAAGATCCGGCCGCCCATTAGGCCGAGGAGGAACCAAAGGGGGACATTAGCAAAGGCCCAAGTTGTACAGGCGTCATTGGTCTTTCGTGGAGATGACACAGGCGATTGCATCTTAACAAAGAGACAGGGCGGCACCGTTGTCACATCCTTGTGTACATGGCACCCCGTGGAGGAGGAGGACACTGCTCCCAGTGGCAGTGAAGGTTACTGCAGCCCTTAATGTTTGTGCCACCGGTTCATTCCAGGACTCGAGCAGCGACATTTGCACCATTTCCCAAGCTACAGCGCACAAGTGCATCTGTGAGGTCACGGATGTCCTGTATGTCCAGGTATCAGACTATATCAACTTTGAGCTGAAGCAGGCATTCGCCTGCCTACTCCCCATAACCCCTACAGCCCAACCTGTAGTATTCCCTGCCTTTGCCAGCATGCCACAGGTCCAAGGGGCAATAGATACACGCATGTCGCCTTGCGCTCACCGGGGTATCAGAGGGTGCCCTTCATTAACAGGAAGGTGTTGCACTCCCTGAATTTTCAATTCATGTGTGACCATTGCTTTCGGAGCATGCACATCTGTGCACACTTCCCAGGGAGTGTGTATGACAGCTACATCCTGGGACACTCGGAGATCCCCGGCGTCTTCGAGGACCACCCCAAGATGACGGATTGGCTCTTGGGGGATAAGGGGGCTCTTGGCTGATGATGCCAGTTCAGAGGCTGGAGACAGAGGCGGAGACCTGATAAAACGAGGCCCCTGTTGCAACCTGTGCTGTCATCGAGCGGTGCATCGGACTGCTGAAAATGTGGTTCTGATGCCGGGACCGGTCTGGTGGTGCCCTGCAGTACACCTCCCAGAGGGTATTCCGCTTTGTGGTGGTCTGCTGTGCCCTCCACAACCTGACCCAGCAGTGGGGCGACGTACTGGGGGAGGCGGAGGAATGGCATGCGACCTCGTTTGAGGAGGAGAAGGAACCGAACCAAGAGGGGCTGGAAGATGGAGGACAGATGGCAGCAAAGGTCCAGGCAGACAAGGGAGGCCCTCATCCTTGCCTGATTCTCATAGGACGAGGCTTTGTCCGTCAGCTCCCCCCTCCCCTGATGTGTTGGGTGTTCTGGTTCACATACAGGTCACCAACACTTCAAGTAGTGCAACACTATTTTATTAAAAGGTTAACTATTTAAACATGCTTGAACTGTGGGTAAATACGATACCAGCTTTAACTAAAGACCTTTACCTAGTCCTAACCAGTTGATGCACTCAGCACATGGTGAATGTCTGTGTTGCAGGCTGTGAGCTCTGTGCTCCTAGCTAGCTGCTACTCGAATGAGCAGGAACTCTGATGCCCCCTGTCTTTATAGTGCGTGTGCTTTCACTGGTGATTGGCTGTGGTGTTGTGTATGTTGATTGGTCCATCAGTGTGTGTCTGCACCATGATATACTGGTGTATATTATGACATTCCCCCTTTTATATAAAAAAATGTGCCTGCGTGACAATAAATAGTGTGTGGTGAATGTTCCTGACTACGTGTGTGCAAAATATTTACCGGACTATGTACATAAAACTAAGCTATTTACAAGGGAAGGTGCCTGGTGCAGAAAAAACAGTGTGTCACTCAAATAACGAGATGAACACTATATACAAACCACTTGAACGATTAAACGGAAGAACAGAACAGACCAGAGAGTCCATTAGTGCACAAAGTTCTCTGAGTCTCTGAGGTGGGCGACGAATTCTGGTTGACCGTCAGGGTGGCACACCACTCATCGTCTGGATCGATGCTGTATACCGACAGCGGCTGGTGTCTTTGCTTCGGGGACAGCCTGTTTTTCGTTACGACACCGACTCGAAAAGGGGCCTTCGAGTCCTCGGTGTCGCTGCTGTGCGGGAGGTCGGAATCGGACTCGGTGACCGTGGGTTGAATTGCCCGAACATTCCTGCGAGGCTGGCTGAAGCGATATGAATTGGCAGGCTGAGCTGCTCGACAGCAGGCAGCATAGTGGCCAAGTCTGCCACATCGTAGGCACTATCGAGATTTTGCGGGGCATTGCCGCTTTAAATGGGCGGAGCCACAGTTGCCGCACGTCGTGACGTCAGCACGTTCGCTGCGCCACCCCTCCCTCCCCAATCTCTCCAACCCCCCAATCCCTCCTTCCCCTCAACCGCTCCAGCCCCTCAAAACCTCCTTCCCCCCAATCCCCCATCGCCCCATTTCCTGACTCAGGTGGCATGTATGCACCTGGACATGAAGGGGTTATGCTCGTCAGGTCCAGGGAGTTCTGAAGAACAAGCAGGAAGATCAGATGTGGGGAGGGTGCAAGGCGTCAGTCAGTGGATGGGGGGGCGGGAGAAGGGGGTTTGGGAATTTGGGGGGTGGCAGACGGAACTGATGCCAGGAGAGATGGTAACCTACCCTTGCAGCTGGGTGGAGGTCGTTGGTCTTCTCCCTCCATTGGACGGTGGTCCCCCTGGTCACGCTGCCCACACTGACCGCCGCTGCCATTGCCTCCCAGGTGGCAATGGTGACTCTGCTGCTGGTCAACTGACCCACTGGGGGGAAAAGAATGTCCCATCTTGCTTCCACAGCGTCGAGAAGCCTGGCCAGGTGGGCATCCCCTGCGCGCTGCCATGCGTGTGTGCTGACTGGGAGTGAGTGGTGAGGGAGCGTTTACAAGCAGCTCCCCCTCGTTAGCGGCGAGATGCTGAGACACGAGTCTGGCGAATCAGACGGTGAAACAGCCAGTGATGGCGAGAAGTCCGTGGAGGCTCATTTCCAGCACTAAGTGCCGTCGAGAAACAGCCCGGCAATCGCTCCCAAGGTGACACTGAGAAATGTTTCCATTAAATCACGTCCTCGATGTTTAACTTTAAATTCTTGTCCGAGACATGTGCATATACTTCAGTTTTAAGGGTGTAGTTTCCTTTGCCACTTCTTTGACATAGCATTGAATAAAACATACAAATTACCTTGAGGATGTTTGTGTGTGTGTATGCATATATATATATATGTGTGTGTGTTTGTGTGGCTGTGTGTGTGTCTGTGTGTGTGTCTGTGTGTGTCTGTGTGTGTGTGTGTGCCTGTGTGTGTGTGTCTGTGTCTGTGTGTATGTGTCTGTGTATCTCTGTATGTATGTGTCTGTGTGTCTGATTGTGTGTCTGTGTGAGTGTGTATTTGTGTGTGTGAGTGTGTGTGTCTGTGTGTATGTGTGTGTGTGTATGTGTGTGTGTTTATGTGTCTGTGTGTGTGTTTGTGTGTGTCTGTATGAGTGTGTGTCTGTGTTTGTGTGTGAGTCTGCATGTGTGTGTGACAGTGTGTGTCTGTGTTTATGTGTCTGTGTGTTTTTCTGTGTTTCTATGTGTGTGTTGGTGTTTATCTGTCTGTCTGTGTTTCTGTGTGTGTCTGTCTGTGTATGTGTGTGTGTCTGTGTTTGTGTGTGTGTCT